>NW_025960114.1:0-81202 GCF_023159225.1 Perognathus longimembris pacificus | reverse complement strand
TTTTTATTTGTTTATTTAAATGAAGTCGACCAGTTGCCTGCCCTTCCTTCCATTATCCGTCACCGAGACAAACTGAACAAAGTTCTGAGGTCGACCTTGTAAAGATAAGGATTCAGGTCTGTCTGCTGTTTACCTTTGCTCCTGCGCGCACTGCCCTTCTCTCCACATTTATGTGTTTGTTTGTTTGTCTATCTAATCTTTGGGTTTTTATTTCTAATGAGGTCGACCAGTTGTCTATTTATTATTTTTTTTACTACGCATCAAGCTGCGCTGCTTGTCTTTGCTCCTGTGGGCTCGCGCGCTCTCGCCTTTTCCACTTATTTTTATTTTTGATTTATTTTTGATTTATTTTGTCAATTTTTAAAAAAAATACGCATCGTGCTGTGCTCTTTGTGTTTGCTTGAGTGCATTCGCCGCGCTCTCGCTTTCTCCACTTTACAATTTTTTTGTTATTATTTATCTATTCCTGAGAGTTTATCTTATTTTTTATTTGTTTATTTAAATGAAGTCGACCAGTTGCCTGCCCCTTCCTTCCATTATCCGTCACCGAGACAAACTGAACAAAGTTCTGAGGTCGACCTTGTAAAGATAAGGATTCAGGTCTGTCTGCTGTTTACCTTTGCTCCTGCGCGCACTGCCCTTCTCTCCACAATTATGTGTTTGTTTGTTTGTCTATCTAATCTTTTGGGTTTTTATTTCTAATGAGGTCGACAGTTGTCTATTTATTATTTTTTTTACTACGCATCAAGCTGCGCTGCTTGTCTTTGCTCCTGTGTGCTCGCGCACTCTCGCCTTTTCCACTTATTTTTCATTTTTGATTTATTTTGTCAATTTTTAAAAAATATACGCATCGTGCTGTGCTGTTTGTGTTTGCTTGAGTGCATTCGCGCGCTCTCGCTTTCTCCACTTTACAATTTTTTTGTTATTATTTATCTATTCCTGAGAGTTCATCTTATTTTTTTATTTGTTTATTTAAATGAAGTCGACCAGTTGCCTGCCCTTCCTTCCAATATCCGTCACCGAGACAAACTGAACAAAGTTCTGAGGTCGACCTTGTAAAGATAAGGATTCAGGTCTGTCTGCTGTTTACCTTTGCCCCTGCGCGCACTGCCCTTCTCTCCACATTTATGTGTTTGTTTGTTTGTCTATTTAATTCTTTTGGGTTTTTATTTCTAATGAGGTCGACCAGTTGTCTATTTATTATTTTTTTTACTACGCATCAAGCTGCGCTGCTTGTCTTTGCTCCTGTGTGCTCGCGCACTCTCCGCCTTTTCCACTTATTTTTATTTTTGATTTATTTTTGATTTATTTTGTCAATTTTAAAAAAAATACGCATCGTTCTGTGCTGTTTGTGTTTGCTTTAGTGCATTCGCGTGCTCTCGCTTTCCTCACCTTACAATTTTTGTTATTATTTATCTATTCCTGAGAGTTTATCTTAGTTTTTATTTGTTTATTTAAATGAAGTCGACCAGTTGCCTGCCCTTCCTTCCATTATCCGTCACCGAGACAAACTGAACAAAGTTGTGAGGTCGACCTTGTAAAGATAAGGATTCAGGTCTGTCTGCTCTTTACCTTTGCTCCTGCGCGCACTGCCCTTCTCTCCACATTTATGTGTTTGTTTGTTTGTCTATCTAATCTTTTGGGTTTTTATTTCCTATGAGGTCGACCAGTTGTCTATTTATTATTTTTTTTTACTACGCATCAAGCTGCGCTGCTTGTCTTTGCTCCTGTGTGCTCGCGCACTCTCGCCTTTTCCACTTATTTTTATTTTGATTTATTTTTGATTTATGTTGTCAATTTAAAAAAAATACGCATCGTGCTGTACTGTTTGTGTTTGCTTGAGTGCATTCGCGAGCTCTCGCTTTCTGCACTTTACAATTTTTTTGTATTATTTATCTATTCCTGAGAGTTTATCTTATTTTTTATTTGTTTATTTAAATGAAGTCGACCAGTTGCCTGCCCTTCCTTCATTATCCGTCACCGAGACAAACTGAACAAAGTTCTGAGGTCGACCTTGTAAAGATAAGGATTCAGGTCTGTCTGCTGTTTACCTTTGCTCCTGCCGCACTGCCCTTCTCTCCACAATTATGTGTTTGTTTGTTTGTCTATCTAATCTTTTGGGTTTTTATTTCTAATGAGGTCGACCAGTTGTCTATTTATTATTTTTTTATTACGCATCAAGCTGCGCTGCTTGTCTTTGCTCCTGTGTGCTCGCGCACTCTCGCCTTTTCACTTATTTTTATTTTTGATTTATTTTGTCAATTTTAAAAAAAAATACGCATCGTGCTGTGCTGTTTGTGTTTGCTTGAGTGCATTCGCGCGCTCTCGCTTTCTCCACTTTACAATTTTTTTGTTATTATTTATCTATTCCTGAGAGTTTATCTTATATTTATTTGTTTATTTAAATGAAGTCGACCCGTTGCCTGCCCTTCCTTCCATTATCCGTCACCGAGACAAACTGAACAAAGTTGTGAGGTCGACCTTGTAAAGATAAGCATTCAGGTCTGTCTGCTGTTTACCTTTGCTCCTGCGCGCACTGCCCTTCTCTCCACATTTATGTGTTTGTTTGTTTGTCTATCTAATCTTTTGGGTTTTTATTTCTAATGAGGTCGACCAGTTGTCTATTTATTATTTTTTTTACTACGCATCAAGCTGCGCTGCTTGTCTTTGCTCCTGTGTGCTCGCGCACTCTCGCTTTTTCCACTTATTTTTATTTTTGAATTATTTTTGATTTATTTTGTCAATTTAAAAAAAAATACGCATCGTGCTGTGCTGTTTGTGTTTGCTTGAGTGCATTCGCGCGCTCTCGCTTTCTCCACTTTACAATTTTTTTGTTATTATTTATCTATTCCTGAGAGTTTATCTTATTTTTTATTTGTTTATTTAAATGAAGTCGACCAGTTGCCTGCCCTTCCTTCCATTATCCGTCACCGAGACAAACTGAACAAAGTTCTGAGGTCGACCTTGTAAAGATAAGGATTCAGGTCTGTCTGCTCTTTACCTTTGCTCCTGCGCGCACTGCCATTCTCTCCACATTTATGTGTTTGTTGTTTGTCTATCTAATCTTTTGGGTTTTTATTTCTAATGAGGTCGACCAGTTGTCTATTTATTATTTTTTTTACTAAGCATCAAGCTGCGCTGCTTGTCTTTGCTCCTGTGTGCTCGCGCACTCTCGCCTTTCCCACTTATTTTTATTTTTGATTTATTTTGATTTATTTTGTCAATTTAAAAAAAAATACGCATCGTTCTGTGTTGTTTGTGTTTGCTTTAGTGCATTCGCGTGCTCTCGCTTTCTCCACCTTACAATTTTTGTTATTATTTATCTATTCCTGAGAGTTTATCTAATTTTTTATTTGTTTATTTAAATTAAGTCGACCAGTTGCCTGCCCTTCCTTCCATTATCCGTCACCGAGACAAACTGAACAAAGTTCTGAGGTCGACCTTGTAAAGATAAGGATTCAGGTCTGTCTGCTGTTTACCTTTGCGCGCACTGCCCTTCTCTCCACATTTATGTGTTTGCTTGTTTGTCTATCTAATCTTTTGGGTTTTTATTTCTAATGAGGTCGACCAGTTGTCTATTTATTATTTTTTTTACTACGCATCAAGCTGCACTGCTTGTCTTTGCTCCTGTGTGCTCGCGCACTCTCGCCTTTTCCACTTATTTTTATTTTTGATTTATTTTTTCAATTTAAAAAAAATACGCATCGTGATGTGCTGCTTGTGTTTGCTTGAGTGCATTCGCGCGCTCTCGCTTTCCTCCACTTTACAATTTTTTTGTTATTATTTATCTATTCCTGAGAGTTCATCTTATTTTTTATTTGTTTATTTAAATGAAGTCGACCAGTTGCCTGCCCTTCCTTCCATTATCCGTCACCGAGACAAACTGAACAAAGTTCTGAGGTCGACCTTGTAAAGATAAGGATTCAGGTCTGTCTGCTGTTTACCTTTGCTCCTGCGCGCACTGCCCTTCTCTCCACCTTTATGTGTTTGTTGGTTTGTCTATCTAATCTTTTGGGTTTTTATTTCTAATGAGGTCGACCAGTTGTCTATTTATTATTTTTTTTACTACGCATCAAGCTGCGCTGCTTGTCTTTGCTCCTGTGTGCTCGCGCACTCTCGCCTTTTCCACTTATTTTTATTTTTGATTTATTTTGTCAATTTAAAAAAAAAATACGCATCGTGCTGTGCTGTTTGTGTTTGCTTGAGTGCATTCGCGCGCTCTCGCTTTCTCCACTTTACAATATTTTTGTTATTATTTATCTATTCCTGAGAGTTTATCTTATTTTTTATTTGTTTATTTAAATGAATTCGACCAGTTGCCTGCCCTTCCTTCCATTATCCGTCACAGAGACAAACTGAACAAGTTCTGAGGTCGACCTTGTAAAGATAAGGATTCAGGTCTGTCTGCTGTTTACCTTTGCCCCTGCGCGCACTGCCCTTCTCTCCACATTTATGTGTTTGTTTGTTTGTCTATTTAATCTTTTGGGTTTTTATTTCTAATGAGGTCGACCAGTTGTCTATTTATTATTTTTTTTACTACGCATCAAGCTGCGCTGCTTGTCTTTGCTCCTGTGTGCTCGCGCACTCTCGCCTTTTCCACTTATTTTTATTTTTGATTTATTTTTTCAATTTTAAAAAAAAATACGCATCGTGCTGTGCTGTTTGTGTTTGCTTGAGTGCATTCGCGCGCTCTCGCTTTCTCCACTTTACAATTTTTTTGTTATTATTTATCTATTCCTGAGAGTTTATCTTATTTTTTATTTCTTTATTTAAATGAAGTCGACCAGTTGCCTGCCCTTCCTTCCATTATCCGTCACCGAGACAAACTGAACAAAGTCTGAGGTCGACCTTGTAAAGATAAGCATTCAGGTCTGTCTGCTGTTTACCTTTGCTCCTGTGCGCACTGCACTTCTCTCCACATTTATGTGTTTGTTTGTTTGTCTATCTAATCTTTTGGGTTTTTATTTCTAATGAGGTCGACCAGTTGTCTATTTATTATTTTTTTACTACGCATCAAGCTGCGCTGCTTGTGTTTGCTCCTGTGTGCTCGCGCACTCTCGCTTTTCCCACTTATTTTTATTTTTGATTTATTTTTGATTTATTTTGTCAATTTAAAAAAAATACGCATCGTGCTGTGCTGTTTGTGTTTGCTTGAGTGCATTGGCGCGCTCTCTATTTCTCCACTTTACAATTTTTTTGTTATTATTTATCTATTCCTGAGAGTTTATCTTATTTTTTATTTGTTTATTTAAATGAAGTCGACCAGTTGCCTGCCCTTTCTTCCATTATCCGTCACCGAGACAAACTGAACAAAGTTCTGAGGTCGACCTTGTAAAGATAAGGATTCAGGTCTGTCTGATGTTTACCTTTGCTCCTGCGCGCACTGCCCTTCTCACCACATTTATGTGTTTGCTTGTTTGTCTATCTAATCTTTTGGGTTTTTATTTCTAATGAGGTCGACCAGTTGTCTATTTATTATTTTTTTTACCACGCATGAAGCTGCGCTGCTTTGGTCTTTTGCTCCTGTGTGCTCGCGCACTCTCGCCTTTTCACTTATTTTTATTTTTGATTTATTTTGTCAATTTAAAAAAAAATACGCATCGTGATGTGCTGCTTGTGTTTGCTTGAGTGCATTCGCGCGCTCTCCGCTTTCTCCACTTTACAATTTTTTTGTTATTATTTATCTATTCCTGAGAGTTTATCTTATTTTTTATTTGTTTATTTAAATGAAGTCGACCAGTTGCCTGCCCTTCCTTCCATTATCCGTCACCGAGACAAACTGAACAAAGTTCTGAGGTCGACCTTGTAAAGATAAGGATTCAGGTCTGTCTGCTGTTTACCTTTGCTCCTGCGCGCACTGCCCTTCTCTCCACAATTATGTGTTTGTTTGTTTGTCTATCTAATCTTTTGGGTTTTTATTTCTAATGAGGTCGACCAGTTGTCTATTTATATTTTTTTTACTACGCATCAAGCTGCGCTGCTTGTCTTTGCTCCTGTGTGCACGCGCACTCTCGCCTTTTCCACTTATTTTCATTTTTGATTTATTTTGTCAATTTTAAAAAAAAATACGCATCGTGCTGTGCTGTTTGTGTTTGCTTGAGTGCATTCGCGCGCTCTCGCTTTCTCCACTTTACAATTTTTTTGTTATTATTATCTATTCCTGAGAGTTCATCTTATTTTTTTATTTGTTTATTTAAATGAAGTCGACCAGTTGCCTGCCTTCCTTCCAATATCCGTCACCGAGACAAACTGAACAAAGTTCTGAGGTCGACCTTGTAAAGATAAGGATTCAGGTCTGTCTGCTGTTTACCTTTGCCCCTGCGCGCACTGCCCTTCTCTCCACATTTATGTGTTTGTTTGTTTGTCTATTAATCCTTTTGGGTTTTTATTTCTAATGAGGTCGACCAGTTGTCTATTTATTATTTTTTTACTACGCATCAAGCTGCGCTGCTTGTCTTTGCTCCTGTGTGCTCGCGCACTCTCGCCTTTTCCACTTATTTTTATTTTTGATTTATTTTTGATTTATTTTGTCAATTTTAAAAAAAATACGCATCGTTCTGTGCTGTTTGTGTTTGCTTAGTGCATTCGCGTGCTCTCGCTTTCTCCACCTTACAATTTTTGTTATTATTTAATCTATTCCTGAGAGTTTACTCTTAGTTTTTATTTGTTTATTTAAATGAAGTCGACCAGTTGCCGTGCCCTTCCTTCCATTATCCGTCACCGAGACAAACTGAACAAAGTTGTGAGGTCGACCTTGTAAAGATAAGGATTCAGGTCTGTCTGCTCTTACCTTTGCTCCTGCGCGCACTGCCCTTCTCTCCACATTTATGTGTTTGTTTGTTTGTCTATCTAATCTTTTGGGTTTTTATTTCCTATGAGTCGACCAGTTGTCTATTTATTATTTTTTTTACTACCATCAAGCTGCGCTGCTTGTCTTTGCTCCTGTGTGCTCGCGCACTCTCGCCTTTTCCACTTATTTTTATTTTTGATTTATTTTTGATTTATGTTGTCAATTTAAAAAAAATACGCATCGTGCTGTACTGTTTTGTGTTTGCTTGAGTGCATTCGCGAGCTCTCGCTTTCTGCACTTTACAATTTTTTTGTTATTATTTATCTATTCCTGAGAGTTTATCTTATTTTTTATTTGTTTATTTAAATGAAGTCGACCAGTTGCCTGCCCTTCCTTCCATTATCCGTCACCGAGACAAACTGAACAAAAGTTCTGAGGTCGACCTTGTAAAGATAAGGATTCAGGTCTGTCTGCTGTTTACCTTTGCTCCTGCGCGCACTGCCCTTCTCTCCACAATTATGTGTTTGTTTGTTTGTCTATCTAATCTTTTGGGTTTTTATTTCTAATGAGGTCGACCAGTTGTCTATTTATTATTTTTTTTATTACGCATCAAGCTGCGCCGGCTTGTCTTTGCTCCTGTGTGCTCGCGCACCTCTCGCCTTTTCCACTTATTTTTATTTTTGATTTATTTTGTCAATTTACAAAAAAAATACGCATCGTGCTGTGCTGTTTGTGTTTGCTTGAGTGCATTCGCGCGCTCTCGCTTTCTCCACTTTACAATTTTTTTGTTATTATTTATCTATTCCTGAGAGTTTATCTTATATTATTTGTTTATTTAAATGAAGTCGACCAGTTGCTGCACTTCCTTCATTATCCGTCACCGAGACAAACTGAACAAAGTTCTGAGGTCGACCTTGTAAAGATAATGATTCAGGTCTGTCTGCTGTTTACCTTTGCTCCTGCGCGCACTGCCCTTTTCACCACATTTATGTGTTTGCTTGTTTGTCTATCTAATCTTTTGGGTTTTTATTTCTAATGAGGTCGACCAGTGTCTATTTATTATTTTTTTTACTACGCATGAAGCTGCGCTGCTTGTCTTTGCTCCTGTGTGCTCGCGCACTCTCGCCTTTTCCACTTATTTTATTTTTGATTTATTTTTTCAATTTAAAAAAAAATACGCATCGTGAAGTGCTGCTAGTGTTTGCTTGAGTGCATTCGCGCAGTCTCGCTTTCTCCACTTTACAATTTTTTTGTTATTATTTATCTATTCCTGAGAGTTTATCTTATTTTTTATTTGTTTATTTAAATGAAGTCGACCAGTTGCCTGCCCTTCCTTCCATTATCCGTCACCGAGACAAACTGAACAAAGTTCTGAGGTCGACCTTGTAAAGATAAGGATTCAGGTCTGTCTGCTGTTTACCTTTGCTCCTGCGCGCACTGCCCTCTCTCCACAATTATGTGTTTGTTTGTTTGTCTATCTAATCTTTTGGGTTTTTATTTCTAATGAGGTCGACCAGTTGTCTATTTATTAATTTTTTTTACTACGCATCAAGCTGCGCTGCTTGTCTTTGCTCCTGTGTGCTCGCGCACTCTCGCCTTTTCCACTTATTTTTATTTTTGATTTATTTTGTCAATTTTAAAAAAAATACGCATCGTGATGTGCTGCTGTGTGTTTGCTTGAGAGCATTCGCGCGCTCTCGCTTCTCCACTTTACAATTTTTTTGTTATTATTTATCTATTCCTGAGAGTTCATCTTATTTTTTATTTGTTTATTTAAATGAAGTCGACCAGTTGCCTGCCCTTCTTCCTATCCGTCACCGAGACAAACTGAACAAAGTTCTGAGGTCGACCTTGTAAAGATAAGGATTCAGGTCTGTCTGCTGTTTACCTTGCTCCTGCGCGCACTGCCCTTCTCTCCACCTTTATGTGTTTGTTGGTTTGTCTAATCAATCTTTGGGTTTTTATTTCTAATGAGGTCGACCAGTTGTCTAGTTATTATTTTTTTTTACTACGCATCAAGCTGCGCTGCTTGTCTTTGCTCCTGTGTGCTCGCGCACTCTCGCCTTTTCCACTTATTTTTATTTTTGATTTATTTTGTCAATTTTAAAAAAAAATACGCATCGTGCTGTGCTGTTTGTGTTTGCTTGAGTGCATTCGCGCGCTCTCGCTTTCTCCACTTTACAATATTTTTGTTATTATTTATCTATTCCTGAGAGTTTATCTTATTTTTTATTTGTTTATTTAAATGAATTCGACCAGTTGCCTGCCCTTCCTTCCATTATCCGTCACAGAGACAAACTGAACAAAGTTCTGAGGTCGACCTTGTAAAGATAAGGATTCAGGTCTGTCTGCTGTTTACCTTTGCCCTTGCGCGCACTGCCCTTCTCTCCACATTTATGTGTTTGTTTGTTTGTCTATTTAATCTTTTGGGTTTTTATTTCTAATGAGGGTCGACCAGTTGTCTATTTATTATTTTTTTTACTACGCATCAAGCTGCGCTGCTTGTCTTTGCTCCTGTGTGCTCGCGCACTCTCCGCTTTTCCACTTATTTTTATTTTTGATTTATTTTTTCAATTTTAAAAAAAAATACGCATCGTGCTGTGCTGTTTGTGTTTGCTTGAGTGCATTCGCGCGCTCTCGCTTTCTCCACTTTACAATTTTTTTGTTATTATTTATCTATTCCTGAGAGTTTATCTTATTTTTTATTTGTTATTTAAATGAAGTCGACCAGTTGCCTGCCCTTCCTTCCATTATCCGCTCCGAGACAAACTGAACAAAGTTCTGAGGTCGACCTTGTAAAGATAAGCATTCAGGTCTGTCTGCTGTTTACCTTTGCTCCTGTGCGCACTGCCCTTCTCTCCACATTTATGTGTTTGTTTGTTGTCTATCTAATCTTTTGGTTTTTATTTCTAATGAGGTCGACCAGTTGTCTATTTATTATTTTTTTTACTACGCATCAAGCTGCGCTGCTTGTGTTTGCTCCTGTGTGCTCGCGCACTCTCGCTTTTCCCACTTATTTTTATTTTTGATTATTTTTGATTTATTTTGTCAATTTAAAAAAAATACGCATCGTGCTGTGCTGTTTGTGTTTGCTTGAGTGCATTGGCCGCGCTCTCTATTTCTCCACTTTACAATTTTTTTGTTATTATTTATCTATTCCTGAGAGTTTATCTTATTTTTTATTTGTTTATTTAAATGAAGTCGACCAGTTGCCTGCCCTTTCTTCCATTATCCGTCACCGAGACAAACTGAACAAAGTTCTGAGGTCGACCTTGTAAAGATAAGGATTCAGGTCTGTCTGATGTTTACCTTTGCTCCTGCGCGCACTGCCCTTCTCACCACATTTATGTGTTTGCTTGTTTGTCTATCTAATCTTTTGGGTTTTTATTTCTAATGAGGTCGACCAGTTGTCTATTTATTATTTTTTTTACCACGCATGAAGCTGCGCTGCTTGTCTTTGCTCCTGTGTGCTCGCGCACTCTCGCCTTTTCCACTTATTTTTATTTTTGATTTATTTTGTCAATTTAAAAAAAAATACGCATCGTGATGTGCTGCTTGTGTTTGCTTGAGTGCATTCGCGCGCTCTCGCTTTCTCCACTTTACAATTTTTTTGTTATTATTTATCTATTCCTGAGAGTTTATCTATTTTTTATTTGTTTATTTAAATGAAGTCGACCAGTTGCCTGCCCCTCCTTCCATTATCCGTCACCGAGACAAACTGAACAAAGTTCTGAGGTCGACCTTGTAAGATAAGGATTCAGGTCTGTCTGCTGTTTACCTTTGCTCCTGCGCGCACTGCCCTTCTCTCCACAATTATGTGTTTGTTTGTTTGTCTATCTAATCTTTTGGGTTTTTATTTCTAATGAGGTCGACCAGTTGGTCTATTTATTATTTTTTTACTACGCATCAAGCTGCGCTGCTTGTCTTTGCTCCTGTGTGCTCGCGCACTCTCGCCTTTTCCACTTATTTTCATTTTTGATTTATTTTGTCAATTTTAAAAAAAATTACGCATCGTGCTGTGCTGTTTGTGTTTGCTTGAGTGCATTCGCGCGCTCTCGCTTTCTCCACTTTACAATTTTTTTGTTATTATTTATCTATTCCTGAGAGTTCATCGTATTTTTGTATTTGTTTATTTAAATGAAGTCGACCAGTTGCCTGCCCTTCCTTCCAATATCCGTCACCGAGACAAACTGAACAAAGTTCTGAGGTCGACCTTGTAAAGATAAGGATTCAGTCTGTCTGCTGTTTACCTTTGCCCCCTGCGCGCACTGCCCTTCTCTCCACATTTATGTGTTTGTTTGTTTGTCTATTTAATCTTTTGGGTTTTTATTTCTAATGAGGTCGACCAGTTGTCTATTTATTATTTTTTTTTACTACGCATCAAGCTGCGCTGCTTGTCTTTGCTCCTGTGTGCTCGCGCACTCTCGCCTTTCCACTTATTTTTATTTTTGATTTATTTTTGATTTATTTGTCAATTTTAAAAAAAATACGCATCGTTCTGTGCTGTTTGTGTTTGCTTTAGTGCATTCGCGTGCTCTCGCTTTCTCCACCTTACAATTTTTGTTATTATTTATCTATTCCTGAGAGGTTTATTCTTAGTTTTTATTTGTTTATTTAAATGAAGTCGACCAGTTGCCTGCCCTTCCTTCCATTATCCGTCACCGAGACAAACTGAACAAAGTTGTGAGGTCGACCTTGTAAAGATAAGGATTCAGGTCTGTCTGCTCTTTACCTTTGCTCCTGCGCGCACTGCCCTTCTCTCCACATTTATGTGTTTGTTTGTTTGTCTATCTAATCTTTTGGGTTTTTATTTCCTATGAGGTCGACCAGTTGTCTATTTATTATTTTTTTTACTACGCATCAAGCTGCGCTGCTTGTCTTTGCTCCTGTGTGCTCGCCCACTCTCGCCTTTTCCACTTATTTTTATTTTTGATTTATTTTTGATTTATGTTGTCAATTTAAAAAAAATACGCATCGTGCTGTACTGTTTGTGTTTGCTTGAGTGCATTCGCGAGCTCTCGCTTTCTGCACTTTACAATTTTTTTGTTATTATTTATCTATTCCTGAGAGTTTATCTTATTTTTTATTTGTTTATTTAAATGAAGTCGACCAGTTGCCTGCCCTTCCTTCCATTATCCGTCACCGAGAAAAACTGAACAAAGTTCTGAGGTCGACCTTGTAAAGATAAGGATTCAGGTCTGTCTGCTGTTTACCTTTGCTCCTGCGCGCACTGCCCTTCTCTCCACAATTATGTGTTTGTTTGTTTGTCTATCTAATCTTTTGGGTTTTTATTTCTAATGAGGTCGACCAGTTGTCTATTTATTATTTTTTTTATTACGCATCAAGCTGCGCTGCTTGTCTTTGCTCCTGTGTGCTCGCCCACTCTCGCCTTTTCCACTTATTTTTATTTTTGATTTAATTTGTCAATTTTAAAAAAAAATACGCATCGTGCTGTGCTGTTTGTGTTTGCTTGAGTGCATTCGCGCGCTCTCGCTTTCTCCACTTTACAATTTTTTTGTTATTATTTATCTATTCCTGAGAGTTTATCTTATATTTATTTGTTTATTTAAATGAAGTCGACCAGTTGCCTGCACTTCCTTCCATTATCCGTCACCGAGACAAACTGAACAAAGTTCTGAGGTCGACCTTGTAAAGATAATGATTCAGGTCTGTCTGCTGTTTACCTTTGCTCCTGCGCGCACTGCCCTTTTCACCACATTTATGTGTTTGCTTGTTTGTCTATCTAATCTTTTGGGTTTTTATTTCTAATGAGGTCGACCAGTTGTCTATTTATTATTTTTTTTACTACGCATGAAGCTGCGCTGCTTGTCTTTGCTCCTGTGTGCTCGCGCACTCTCGCCTTTTCCACTTATTTTTATTTTTGATTTATTTTTTCAATTTAAAAAAAAATATGCATCGTGATGTGCTGCTAGTGTTTGCTTGAGTGCATTCGCGCAGTCTCGCTTTCTCCACTTTACAATTTTTTTGTTATTATTTATCTATTCCTGAGAGTTTATCTTATTTTTTATTTGTTTATTTAAATGAAGTCGACCAGTTGCCTGCCCTTCCTTCCATTATCCGTCACCGAGACAAACTGAACAAAGTTCTGAGGTCGACCTTGTAAAGATAAGGATTCAGGTCTGTCTGCTGTTTACCTTTGCTCCTGCGCGCACTGCCCTTCTCTCCACAATTATGTGTTTGTTTGTTTGTCTATCTAATCTTTTGGGTTTTTATTTCTAATGAGTTCGACCAGTTGTCTATTTATTATTTTTTTTACTACGCATCAAGCTGCGCTGCTTGTCTTTGCTCCTGTGTGCTCGCGCACTCTCGCCTTTTCCACTTATTTTTATTTTTGATTTATTTTGTCAATTTTAAAAAAAAATACGCATCGTGCTGTGCTGTTTGTGTTTGCTTGAGTGCATTCGCGCGCTCTCGCTTTCTCCACTTTACAATATTTTTGTTATTATTTATCTATTCCTGAGAGTTTATCTTATTTTTTATTTGTTTATTTAAATGAATTCGACCAGTTGCCTGCCCTTCCTTCCATTATCCGTCACAGAGACAAACTGAACAAAGTTCTGAGGTCGACCTTGTAAAGATAAGGATTCAGGTCTGTCTGCTGTTTACCTTTGCCCCTGCGCGCACTGCCCTTCTCTCCACATTTATGTGTTTGTTTGTTTGTCTATTTAATCTTTTGGGTTTTTATTTCTAATGAGGTCGACCAGTTGTCTATTTATTATTTTTTTTACTACGCATCAAGCTGCGCTGCTTGTCTTTGCTCCTGTGTGCTCGCGCACTCTCGCCTTTTCCACTTATTTTTATTTTTGATTTATTTTTTCAATTTTAAAAAAAATACGCATCGTGCTGTGCTGTTTGTGTTTGCTTGAGTGCATTCGCGCGCTCTCGCTTTCTCCACTTTACAATTTTTTTGTTATTATTTATCTATTCCTGAGAGTTTATCTTATTTTTTATTTGTTTATTTAAATGAAGTCGACCAGTTGCCTGCCCTTCCTTCCATTATCCGTCACCGAGACAAACTGAACAAAGTTCTGAGTTCGACCTTGTAAAGATAAGCATTCAGGTCTGTCTGCTGTTTACCTTTGCTCCTGCGCGCACTGCCCTTCTCTCCACATTTATGTGTTTGTTTGTTTGTCTATCTAATCTTTTGGGTTTTTATTTCTAATGAGGTCGACCAGTTGTCTATTTATTATTTTTTTTACTACGCATCAAGCTGCGCTGCTTGTGTTTGCTCCTGTGTGCTCGCGCACTCTCGCTTTTCCCACTTATTTTTATTTTTGATTTATTTTTGATTTATTTTGTCAATTTAAAAAAAAATACGCATCGTGCTGTGCTGTTTGTGTTTGCTTGAGTGCATTCGCGCGCTCTCTATTTCTCCACTTTACAATTTTTTTGTTATTATTTATCTATTCCTGAGAGTTTATCTTATTTTTTATTTGTTTATTTAAATGAAGTCGACCAGTTGCCTGCCCTTTCTTCCATTATCCGTCACCGAGACAAACTGAACAAAGTTCTGAGGTCGACCTTGTAAAGATAAGGATTCAGGTCTGTCTGATGTTTACCTTTGCTCCTGCGCGCACTGCCCTTCTCACCACATTTATGTGTTTGCTTGTTTGTCTATCTAATCTTTTGGGTTTTTATTTCTAATGAGGTCGACCAGTTGTCTATTTATTATTTTTTTTACCACGCATGAAGCTGCGCTGCTTGTCTTTGCTCCTGTGTGCTCGCGCACTCTCGCCTTTTCCACTTATTTTTATTTTTGATTTATTTTTTCAATTTAAAAAAAAATACGCATCGTGATGTGCTGCTTGTGTTTGCTTGAGTGCATTCGCGCGCTCTCGCTTTCTCCACTTTACAATTTTTTTGTTATTATTTATCTATTCCTGAGAGTTTATCTTATTTTTTATTTGTTTATTTAAATGAAGTCGACCAGTTGCCTGCCCTTCCTTCCATTATCCGTCACCGAGACAAACTGAACAAAGTTCTGAGGTCGACCTTGTAAAGATAAGGATTCAGGTCTGTCTGCTGTTTACCTTTGCTCCTGCGCGCACTGCCCTTCTCTCCACAATTATGTGTTTGTTTGTTTGTCTATCTAATCTTTTGGGTTTTTATTTCTAATGAGGTCGACCAGTTTTCTATTTATTATTTTTTTTACTACGCATCAAGCTCCGCTGCTTGTCTTTGCTCCTGTGTGCTCGCGCACTCTCGCCTTTTCCACTTATTTTTATTTTTGATTTATTTTGTCAATTTTAAAAAAAAAATACGCATCGTGCTGTGCTGTTTGTGTTTGCTTGAGTGCATTCGCGCGCTCTCGCTTTCTCCACTTTACAATTTTTTTGTTATTATTTATCTATTCCTGAGAGTTCATCTTATTTTTTTATTTGTTTATTTAAATGAAGTCGACCAGTTGCCTGCCCTTCCTTCCAATATCCGTCACCGAGACAAACTGAACAAAGTTCTGAGGTCGACCTTGTAAAGATAAGGATTCAGGTCTGTCTGCTGTTTACCTTTGCCCCTGCGCACACTGCCCTTCTCTCCACATTTATGTGTTTGTTTGTTTGTCTATTTAATCTTTTGGGTTTTTATTTCTAATGAGGTCGACCAGTTGTCTATTTATTATTTTTTTTACTACGCATCAAGCTGCGCTGCTTGTCTTTGCTCCTGTGTGCTCGCGCACTCTCGCCTTTTCCACTTATTTTTATTTTTGATTTATTTTTGATTTATTTTGTCAATTTTAAAAAAAATACGCATCGTTCTGTGCTGTTTGTGTTTGCTTTAGTGCATTCGCGTGCTCTCGCTTTCTCCACCTTACAATTTTTGTTATTATTTATCTATTCCTGAGAGTTTATCTTATTTTTTATTTGTTTATTTAAATGAAGTCGACCAGTTGCCTGCCCTTCCTTCCATTATCCGTCACCGAGACAAACTGAACAAAGTTGTGAGGTCGACCTTGTAAAGATAAGGATTCAGGTCTGTCTGCTCTTTACCTTTGCTCCTGCGCGCACTGCCCTTCTCTCCACATTTATGTGTTTGTTTGTTTGTCTATCTAATCTTTTGGGTTTTTATTTCCTATGAGGTCGACCAGTTGTCTATTTATTATTTTTTTTACTACGCATCAAGCTGCGCTGCTTGTCTTTGCTCCTGTGTGCTCGCGCACTCTCGCCTTTTCCACTTATTTTTATTTTTGATTTATTTTTGATTTATGTTGTCAATTTAAAAAAAATACGCATCGTGCTGTACTGTTTGTGTTTGCTTGAGTGCATTCGCGAGCTCTCGCTTTCTGCACTTTACAATTTTTTTGTTATTATTTATCTATTCCTGAGAGTTTATCTTATTTTTTATTTGTTTATTTAAATGAAGTCGACCAGTTGCCTGCCCTTCCTTCCATTATCCGTCACCGAGAAAAACTGAACAAAGTTCTGAGGTCGACCTTGTAAAGATAAGGATTCAGGTCTGTCTGCTGTTTACCTTTGCTCCTGCGCGCACTGCCCTTCTCTCCACAATTATGTGTTTGTTTGTTTGTCTATCTAATCTTTTGGGTTTTTATTTCTAATGAGGTCGACCAGTTGTCTATTTATTATTTTTTTTATTACGCATCAAGCTGCGCTGCTTGTCTTTGCTCCTGTGTGCTCGCCCACTCTCGCCTTTTCCACTTATTTTTATTTTTGATTTATTTTGTCAATTTTAAAAAAAAATACGCATCGTGCTGTGCTGTTTGTGTTTGCTTGAGTGCATTCGCGCGCTCTCGCTTTCTCCACTTTACAATTTTTTTGTTATTATTTATCTATTCCTGAGAGTTTATCTTATATTTATTTGTTTATTTAAATGAAGTCGACCAGTTGCCTGCACTTCCTTCCATTATCCGTCACCGAGACAAACTGAACAAAGTTCTGAGGTCGACCTTGTAAAGATAATGATTCAGGTCTGTCTGCTGTTTACCTTTGCTCCTGCGCGCACTGCCCTTTTCACCACATTTATGTGTTTGCTTGTTTGTCTATCTAATCTTTTGGGTTTTTATTTCTAATGAGGTCGACCAGTTGTCTATTTATTATTTTTTTTACTACGCATGAAGCTGCGCTGCTTGTCTTTGCTCCTGTGTGCTCGCGCACTCTCGCCTTATCCACTTATTTTTATTTTTGATTTATTTTTTTCAATTTAAAAAAAAATACGCATCGTGATGTGCTGCTAGTGTTTGCTTGAGTGCATTCGCGCAGTCTCGCTTTCTCCACTTTACAATTTTTTTGTTATTATTTATCTATTCCTGAGAGTTTATCTTATTTTTTATTTGTTTATTTAAATGAAGTCGACCAGTTGCCTGCCCTTCCTTCCATTATCCGTCACCGAGACAAACTGAACAAAGTTCTGAGGTCGACCTTGTAAAGATAAGGATTCAGGTCTGTCTGCTGTTTACCTTTGCTCCTGCGCGCACTGCCCTTCTCTCCACAATTATGTGTTTGTTTGTTTGTCTATCTAATCTTTTGGGTTTTTATTTCTAATGAGGTCGACCAGTTGTCTATTTATTATTTTTTTTTACTACGCATCAAGCTGCGCTGCTTGTCTTTGCTCCTGTGTGCTCGCGCACTCTCGCCTTTTCCACTTATTTTTATTTTTGATTTATTTTGTCAATTTTAAAAAAAAAATACGCATCGTGATGTGCTGCTTGTGTTTGCTTGAGAGCATTCGCGCGCTCTCGCTTTCTCCACTTTACAATTTTTTTGTTATTATTTATCTATTCCTGAGAGTTTATCTTATTTTTATTTGTTTATTTAAATGAAGTCGACCAGTTGCCTGCCCTTCCTTCCATTATCCGTCACCGAGACAAACTGAACAAAGTTCTGAGGTCGACCTTGTAAAGATAAGGATTCAGGTCTGTCTGCTGTTTACCTTTGCTCCTGCGCGCACTGCACTTCTTTCCACATTTATGTGTTTGTTTGTTTGTCTATCTTATCTTTTGGGTTTTTATTTCTAATGAGGTCGACCAGTTGTCTATTTATTATTTTTTTTACTACGCATCAAGCTGCGCTGCTTGTCTTTGCTCCAGTGTGCTCGCGCACTCTCGCCTTTTACACTTATTTTTATTTTTGATTTATTTTGTCAATTTCAAAAAAAAATACGCATCGTGCTGTGCTGTTTGTGTTTGCTTGAGTGCATTCGCGCGCTCTCGCTTTCTCCACTTTACAATTTTTTTGTTATTATTTATCTATTCCTGTGAGTTTATCTTATTTTTTATTTGTTTATTTAAATGAAGTCGACCAGTTGC
The DNA here is from genome assembly GCF_023159225.1 of Perognathus longimembris pacificus. Lineage (NCBI taxonomy): Eukaryota > Metazoa > Chordata > Mammalia > Rodentia > Heteromyidae > Perognathus > Perognathus longimembris. The sequence continues at coordinate 63,134 of NW_025960114.1, read as the reverse complement.
CTGCCCTTCCTTCCATTATCCGTCACCGAGACAAACTGAACAAAGTTCTGAGGTCGACCTTGTAAAGATAAGCATTCAGGTCTGTCTGCTGTTTACCTTTGCTCCTGCGCGCACTGCCCTTCTCTCCACATTTATGTGTTTGTTTGTTTGTCTATCTAATCTTTTGGGTTTTTATTTCTAATGAGGTCGACCAGTTGTCTATTTATTATTTTTTTTACTACGCATCAAGCTGCGCTGCTTGTGTTTGCTCCTGTGTGCTCGCGCACTCTCGCTTTTCCCACTTATTTTTATTTTTGATTTATTTTTGATTTATTTTGTCAATTAAAAAAAATACGCATCGTGCTGTGCTGTTTGTGTTTGCTTGAGTGCTTTCGCGCGCTCTCGCTTTCTCCACTTTACAATTTTTTTGTTATTATTTATCTATTCCTGAGAGTTTATCTTATTTTTTATTTGTTTATTTAAATGAAGTCGACCAGTTGCCTGCCCTTCCTTCCATTATCCGTCACCGAGACAAACTGAACAAAGTTCTGAGGTCGACCTTGTAAAGATAAGGATTCAGGTCTGTCTGCTGTTTACCTTTGCTCCTGCGCGCACTGCCATTCTCTCCACATTTATGTGTTTGTTTGTTTGTCTATCTAATCTTTTGGGTTTTTATTTCTAATGAGGCCGACCAGTTGACTATTTATTATTTTTTTTACTAAGCATCAAGCTGCGCTGCTTGTCTTTGCTCCTGTGTGCTCGCGCACTCTCGCCTTTCCCACTTATTTTTATTTTTGATTTATTTTTGATTTATTTTGTCAATTTAAAAAAAAATACGCATCGTTCTGTGCTGTTTGTGTTTGCTTTAGTGCATTCGCGTGCTCTCGCTTTCTCCACCTTACAATTTTTGTTATTATTTATCTATTCCTGAGAGTTTATCTTATTTTTTATTTGTTTATTTAAATGAAGTCGACCAGTTGCCTGCCCTTCCTTCCATTATCCGTCACCGAGACAAACTGAACAAAGTTGTGAGGTCGACCTTGTAAAGATAAGGATTCAGGTCTGTCTGCTCTTTACCTTTGCTCCTGCGCGCACTGCCCTTCTCTCCACATTTATGTGTTTGTTTGTTTGTCTATCTAATCTTTTGGGTTTTATTTCCTATGAGGTCGACCAGTTGTCTATTTATTATTTTTTTTACTACGCATCAAGCTGCGCTGCTTGTCTTTGCTCCTGTGTGCTCGCGCACTCTCGCCTTTTCCACTTATTTTTATTTTTGATTTATTTTTGATTTATGTTGTCAATTTAAAAAAAATACGCATCGTGCTGTGCTGTTTGTGTTTGCTTGAGTGCATTCGCGAGCTCTCGCTTTCTGCACTTTACAATTTTTTTGTTATTATTTATCTATTCCTGAGAGTTTATCTTATTTTTTATTTGTTTATTTAAATGAAGTCGACCAGTTGCCTGCCCTTCCTTCCATTATCCGTCACCGAGACAAACTGAACAAAGTTCTGAGGTCGACCTTGTAAAGATAAGGATTCAGGTCTGTCTGCTGTTTACCTTTGCGCGCACTGCCCTTCTCTCCATATTTATGTGTTTGCTTGTTTGTCTATCTAATCTTTTGGGTTTTTATTTCTAATGAGGTCGACCAGTTGTCTATTTATTATTTTTTTTTACTACGCATCAAGCTGCGCTGCTTGTGTTTGCTCCTGTGTGCTCGCGCACTCTCGCCTTTTCCACTTATTTTTATTTTTGATTTATTTTTGATTTATTTTGTCAATTTAAAAAAAAATACGCATCGTGCTGTGCTGTTTGTGTTTGCTTGAGTGCATTCGCGCGCTCTCTATTTCTCAACTTTACAATTTTTGTTATTATTTATCTATTCCTGAGAGTTTATCTTATTTTTTATTTGTTTATTTAAATGAAGTCGACCAGTTGCCTGCCCTTCCTTCCATTATCCGTCACCGAGAAAAACTGAACAAAGTTCTGAGGTCGACCTTGTAAAGATAAGGATTCAGGTCTGTCTGCTGTTTACCTTTGCTCCTGCGCGCACTGCCCTTCTCTCCACAATTATGTGATTGTTTGTTTGTCTATCTAATCTTTTGGGTTTTTATTTCTAATGAGGTCGACCAGTTGTCTATTTATTATTTTTTTTACTAAGCATGAAGCTGCGCTGCTTGTCTTTGCTCCTGTGTGCTCGCGCACTCTCGCCGTTTCCACTTATTTTTATTTTTGATTTATTTTGTCAATTTAAAAAAAAATACGCATCGTGCTGTGCTGTTTGTGTTTGCTTGAGTGCATTCGCGCGCTCTTGCTTTCTCCACTTTACAATATTTTTGTTATTATTTATCTATTCCTGAGAGTTTATCTTATTTTTTATTTGTTTATTTAAATGAATTCGACCAGTTGCCTGCCCTTCCTTCCATTATCCGTCACCGAGACAAACTGAACAAAGTTCTGAGGTCGACCTTGTAAAGATAAGGATTCAGGTCTGTCTGCTCTTTACCTTTGCCCCTGCGCGCCCTGCCCTTCTCTCCACATTTATGTGTTTGTTTGTTTGTCTATTTAATCTTTTGGGTTTTTATTTCTAATGAGGTCGACCAGTTGTCTATTTATTATTTTTTTTACTACGCATCAAGCTGCGCTGCTTGTCTTTGCTCCTGTGTGCTCGCGCACTCTCGCCTTTTCCACTTATTTTTATTTTTGATTTATTTTTTCAATTTTAAAAAAAAATACGCATCGTGCTGTGCTGTTTGTGTTTGCTTGAGTGCATTCGCGCGCTCTCGCTTTCTCCACTTTACAATTTTTTTGTTATTATATATCTATTCCTGAGAGTTTATCTTATTTTTTATTTGTTTATTTAAATGAAGTCGACCAGTTGCCTGCCCTTCCTTCCATTATCCGTCACCGAGACAAACTGAACAAAGTTCTGAGGTCGACCTTGTAAAGATAAGCATTCAGGTCTGTCTGCTGTTTACCTTTGCTCCTGCGCGCACTGCCCTTCTCTCCACATTTATGTGTTTGTTTGTTTGTCTATCTAATCTTTTGGGTTTTTATTTCTAATGAGGTCGACCAGTTGTCTATTTATTATTTTTTTTACTACGCATCAAGCTGCGCTGCTTGTCTTTGCTCCTGTGTGCTCGCGCACTCTCGCCTTCCCACTTATTTTTATTTTTGATTTATTTTTGATTTATTTTGTCAATTTAAAAAAAAATACGCATCGTGCTGTGCTGTTTGTGTTTGCTTGAGTGCATTCGCGCGCTCTCGGATTCTCCACTTTACAATTTTTTTGTTATTATTTATCTATTCCTGAGAGTTTATCTTATTTTTTATTTGTTTATTTAAATGAAGTCGACCAGTTGCCTGCCCTTCCTTCCATTATCCGTAACCTAGACAAACTGAACAGAGTTCTGAGGTCGACCTTGTAAAGATAAGGATTCAGGTCTGTCTGCTGTTTACCTTTGCTCCTGCCCCCACTGCCCTTCTCTCCACATTTATGTGTTTGTTTGTTTGTCTATCTAATCTTTTGGGTTTTTATTTCTAATGAGGTCGACCAGTTGTCTATTTATTATTTTTTTTACTACGCATCAAGCTGCGCTGCTTGTCTTTGCTCCTGAATGCTCGCGCACTCTCGCCTATTCCACTTATTTTTATTTTTGATTTATTTTTTTCAATTTTAAAATAAAATACGCATTGTGCTGTGCTGTTTGTGTTTGCTTGAGTGCATTCGCGCGCTCTCGCTTTCTCCACTTTACAATTTTTTTGTTATTATTTATCTATTCCTGAGAGTTTATCTCATTTTTTATTTGTTTATTTAAATGAAGTCGACCAGTTGCCTGCCCTTCCTTCCATTATCTGTCACCGAGACAAACTGAACAAAGTTCTGAGGTCGACCTTGTAAAGATAAGGATTCAGGTCTGTCTGCTGTTTACCTTTGCTCCTGCGCGCACTGCCCTTCTCTCCACATTTATGTGTTTGTTTGTTTGTCTCTCTAATCTTTTGGGTTTTTTTTTTTTTTTTTTTTTTTTTTTTTTTTTTTTTTTTTTTTTGGCCAGTCCTGGGCCTTGGACTCAGGGCCTGAGCACTGTCCCTGGCTTCTTCCCGCTCAAGGCTAGCACTCTGCCACTTGAGCCACAGCGCCACTTCTGGCCGTTTTCTGTATATGTGGTGCTGGGGAATCGAACCTAGGGCCTCGGGTATACCGAGGCAGGCACTCTTGCCACTAGGCTATATCCCCAGCCCCTCTTTTGGGTTTTTATTTCTAATGAGGTCGACCAGTTGTCTATTTATTATTTTTTTTACTACGAATCAAGCTGCACTGCTTGTCTTTGCTCCTGTGTGCTCGCGCACTCTCGCCTTTACCACTTATTTTATTTTTGATTTATTTTTGATTTATTTGGTCAATTAAAAAAAATACGCATCGTGCTGTGCTGTTTGTGTTTGCTTGAGTGCATTTGCGCGCTCTCGCTTTCTCCACTTTACAATGTTTTTGTTATTATTTATCTATTCCTGAGAGTTTATCTTATTTTTTATTTGTTTATTTAAATGAAGTCGACCAGTTGCCTGCCCTTCCATTATCCGTCAACGAGACAAACTGAACAAAGTTCTGAGTTCGACCTTGTAAAGATAAGGATTCAGGTCTGTCTGCTGTTTACCTTTGCTCCTGCGCGCACTGCCCTTCTCTCCACATTTATGTGTTTGTTTGTTTGTCTATCTAATCTTTTGGGTTTTTATTTCTAATGAGGTCGACCAGTTGTCTATTTATTATTCTTTTTACTACGCATCAAGCTGCGTTGCTTGTCTTTGCTCCTGTGTGCTCGCGCACTCTTCCTTTTCCACTTATTTTTATTTTTGATTTATTTTTGATTTATTTTGTCAATTTAAAAAAAAAACGTATCGTGCTGTGCTGTTTGTGTTTGCATGAGTGCATTCGCGCGCTCTCTATTTCTCAACTTTACAATTTTTTTGTTATTATTTATCTATTCCTGAGAGTTTATCTTATTTTTTATTTGTTTATTTAAATGAAGTCGACCAGTTGCCTGCCCTTCCTTCCATTATCCGTCACCGAGACAAACTGAACAAAGTTCTGAGGTCGACCTTGTAAAGATAAGGATTCAGGTCTGTCTGCTGTTTACCTTTGCTCCTGCGCGCACTGCCCTTCTCTCCACATTTATGTGTTTGTTTGTTTGTCTATCTAATCTTTTGGGTTTTTATTTCTAATGAGGTCGACCAGTTGTCTATTTATTATTCTTTTTACTACGCATCAAGCTGCGCTGCTTGTCTTTGCTCCTGTGTGCTCGCGCACTCTCGCCTTTTCCACTAATTTTTATTTTTGATTTATTTTTGATTTATTTTGTCAATTTTAAAAAAAATACGCATCGTGCTGTGCTGTTTGTGTTTGCTTGAGTGCATTCGCGCGCTCTCGCTTTCTCCACTTTACAATTTTTTTGTTATTATTTATCTATTCCTGAGAATTTATGTTATTTTTTATTTGTTTATTTAAAGAAGTCGACCAGTTGCCTGCCCTTCCTTCCATTATCCGTCACCGAGACAAACTGAACAAAGTTCTGAGGTCGACCTTGTAAAGATAAGGATTCAGGTCTGTCTGCTGTTTACCTTTGCTCCTGCGCGCACTGCCCTTCTCTCCACATTTATGTGTTTGTTTGTTTGTCTCTCTAATCTTTTGGGTTTTTATTTCTAATGAGGTCGACCAGTTGTCTATTTATTATTTTTTTTACTACTAATCAAGGTGCACTGCTTGTCTTTGCTCCTGTGTGCTCGCGCACTCTCGCCTTTCCACTTATTTTTATTTTTGATTTATTTTTGATTTATTTTGTCAATTTTAAAAAAAATACGCATCGTGCTGTGCTGTTTGTGTTTGCTTGAGTGCATTCGCGCGCTCTCGCTTTCTCCACTTTACAATTTTTGTTATTATTTATCTATTCCTGAGAGTTTATCTTATTTTTTATTTGTTTATTTAAATGAAGTCGACCAGTTGCCTGCCCTTCCTTCCATTATCCGTCACCGAGACAAACTGAACAAAGTTCTGAGGTCGACCTTGTAAAGATAAGGATTCAGGTCTGTCTGCTGTTTACCTTTGCTCCTGCGCGCACTGCCCTTCTCTCCACATTTATGTGTTTGTTTGTTTGTCTATCTAATCTTTTGGGTTTTTATTTCTAATGAGGTCGACCAGTTGTCTATTTATTATTTTTTTTTACTACGCATCAAGCTGCGCTGCTTGTCTTTGCTCCTGTGTGCTCGCGCACTCTCGCCTTTTCCACTTATTTTTATTTTTGATTTATTTTTGATTTATTTTGTCAATTTAAAAAAAATACGTATCGTGCTGTGCTGTTTGTGTTTGCATGAGTGCATTCGCGCGCTCTCGCTTTCTGCACTTTACAATTTTTTTGTTATTATTTATCTATTCCTGAGAGTTTATCTTATTTTTTATTTGTTTATTTAAATGAAGTCGACCAGTTGCCTGCCCTTCCTTCCATTATCCGTCACCGAGACAAACTGAACAAAGTTCTGAGGTCGACCTTGTAAAGATAAGGATTCAGGTCTGTCTGCTGTTTACCTTTGCTCCTGCGCGCACTGCCCTTCTCTCCACATTTATGTGTTTGTTTGTTTGTCTATCAAATCTTTTGGGTTTTTATTTCTAATGAGGTCGACCAGTTGTCTATTTATTATTTTTTTTACTACGCATCAAGCTGCGCTGCTTGTCTTTGCTCCTGTGTGCTCGCGCACTCTCGCCTTTTCCGCTTATTTTTATTTTTGATTTATTTTTGATTTATTTTGTCAATTTTAAAAACAAATACGCATCGTGCTGTGCTGTTTTTGTTTGCTTGAGTGCATTCGCGCGCTCTCGCTTTCTCCACTTTACAATTTTTTTGTTATTATTTATCTATTCCTGAGAGTTTATCTTATTTTTTATTTGTTTATTTAAATGAAGTCGACCAGTTGCCTGCCCTTCCTTCCATTATCCGTCACCGAGACAAACTGAACAAAGTTCTGAGGTCGACCTTGTAAAGATAAGGATTCAGGTCTGTCTGCTGTTTACCTTTGCTCCTGCGCGCACTGCCCTTCTCTCCACATTTATGTGTTTGTTTGTTTGTCTATCTAATCTTTTGGGTTTTTATTTCTAATGAGGTCGACCAGTTGTCTATTTATTTTTTTTTTACTACGCATCAAGCTGCGATGCTTGTCTTTGCTCCTGTGTGCTCGCGCACTCTCGCCTTTTCCACTTATTTTTATTTTTGATTTATTTTTGATTCATTTTGTCAATTTTAAAAAAAAATACGCATCGTGCTGTGCTGTTTGTGTTTGCTTGAGTGCATTCGCGCGCTCTCGCTTTCTCCACTTTACAATTTTTTTGTTATTATTTATCTATTCCTGAGAGTTTATCTTATTTTTTATTTGTTTATTTAAATGAAGTCGACCAGTTGCCTGCCCTTCCTTCCATTATCCGTCACCGAGACAAACTGAACAAAGTTCTGAGGTCGACCTTGTAAAGATAAGGATTCAGGTCTGTCTGCTGTTTACCTTTGCTCCTGCGCGCACTGCCCTTCTCTCCACATTTATGTGTTTGTTTGTTTGTCTATCTAATCTTTTGGGTTTTTATTTCTAATGAGGTCGACCAGTTGTCTATTTATTATTTTTTTTTACTACGCATCAAGCTGCGCTGCTTGTCTTTGCTCCTGTGTGCTCGCGCACTCTCGCCTTTTCCACTTATTTTTATTTTTGATTTGTTTTTGATTTATTTTGTCAATTTTTAAAAAAAATACGCATCGTGCTGTGCTGTTTGTGTTTGCTTGAGTGCATTCGCGCGCTCTCGCTTTCTCCACTTTACAATTTTTTTGTTATTATTTATCTATTCCTGAGAGTTTATCTTATTTTTATTTGTTTATTTAAATGAAGTCGACCAGTTGCCTGCCCTTCCTTCCATTATCCGTCACCGAGACAAACTGAACAAAGTTCTGAGGTCGACCTTGTAAAGATCAGGATTCAGGACTGTCTGCTGGTTACCTTTGCTCCTGCCCCCACTGCCCTTCTCTCCACATTTATGTGTTTGTTTGTTTGTCTATCTAATCTTTTGGGTTTTTATTTCTAATGAGGTCGACCAGTTGTCTATTTATTATTTTTTTTACTACGCATCAAGCTGCGCTGCTTGTCTTTCCTCCTGTGTGCTCGCGCATTCTCGCCTTTTCCACTTATTTTTATTTTTGATTTATTTTTGATTTATTTTGTCAATTTAAAAAAAAATACGCATCGTGCTGTGCTGTTTGTGTTTGCTTGAGTGCTTTCCAGCGCTCTCGCTTTCTCCACTTTACAATTTTTTTGTTATTATTTATCTATTCCTGAGAGTTTATCTTATTTTTTATTTGTTTATTTAAATGAAGTCGACCAGTTGACTGCCCTTCCTTCCATTATCCGTCACCGAGACAAACTGAACAAAGTTCTGAGGTCGACCTTGTAAAGATAAGGATTCAGGTCTGTCTGCTGTTTACCTTTGCTCCTGCGCGCACTGCCCTTCTCTCCACAATTATGTGTTTGTTTGTTTGTCTATCTAATCTTTTGGGTTTTTATTTCTAATGAGGTCGACCAGTTGTCTATTTATTATTTTTTTTACTACGCATCAAGCTGCGCTGCTTGTCTTTGCTCCTGTATGCTCGCGCACTCTCGCCTATTCCACTTATTTTTATTTTTGATTTATTTTTTCAATTTTAAAATAAAATAAGCATCGTGCTGTGCTGTTTGTGTTTGCTTTAGTGCATTCGCGCGCTCTCGCTTTCTCCACTTTACAATTTTTTTGTTATTATTTATCTATTCCTGAGAGTTTATCTTATTTTTTATTTGTTTATTTAAATGAAGTCGACCAGTTGCCTGCCCTTCCTTCCATTATCCGTCACCGAGACAAACTGAACAAAGTTCTGAGGTCGACCTTGTAAAGATAAGGATTCAGGTCTGTCTGCTGTTTACCTTTGCTCCTGCGCGCACTGCCCTTCTCTCCACAATTATGTGTTTGTTTGTTTGTCTCTCTAATCTTTGGGTTTTTATTTCTAATGAGGTCGACCAGTTGTCTATTTATTATTTTTTTTACTACGAATCAAGCTGCACTGCTTGTCTTTGCTCCTGTGTGCTCGCGCACTCTCGCCTTTACCACTTATTTTATTTTTGATTTATTTTTGATTTATTTGGTCAATTAAAAAAAATACGCATCGTGCTGTGCTGTTTGTGTTTGCTTGAGTGCATTCGCGCGCTCTCGCTTTCTCCACTTTACAATGTTTTTGTTATTATTTATCTATTCCTGAGAGTTTATCTTATTTTTTATTTGTTTATTTAAATGAAGTCGACCAGTTGCCTGCCCTTCCTTCCATTATCCGTCACCGAGACAAACTGAACAAAGTTCTGAGGTCGACCTTGTAAAGATAAGGATTCAGGTCTGTCTGCTGTTTACCTTTGCTCCTGCGCGCACTGCCCTTCTCTCCACATTTATGTGTTTGTTTGTTTGTCTATCTAATCTTTTGGGTTTTTATTTCTAATGAGGTCGACCAGTTGTCTATTTATTATTCTTTTTACTACGCATCAAGCTGCGTTGCTTGTCTTTGCTCCTGTGTGCTCGCGCACTCTTTCCTTTTCCACTTATTTTTATTTTTGTTTTATTTTTGATTTATTTTGTCAATTTAAAAAAAAAACGTATCGTGCTGTGCTGTTTGTGTTTGCATGAGTGCATTCGCGCGCTCTCGCTTTCTCCACTTTACAATTTTTTTGTTATTATTTATCTATTCCTGAGAGTTTATCTTATTTTTTATTTGTTTATTTAAATGAAGTCGACCAGTTGCCTGCCCTTCCTTCCATTATCCGTCACCGAGACAAACTGAACAAAGTTCTGAGGTCGACCTTGTAAAGATAAGGATTCAGGTCTGTCTGCTGTTTACCTTTGCTCCTGCGCGCACTGCCCTTCTCTCCACATTTATGTGTTTGTTTGTTTGTCTCTCTAATCTTTTGGGTTTTTATTTCTAATGAGGTCGACCAGTTGTCTATTTATTATTTTTTTTACTACGCATCAAGCTGCGCTGCTTGTCTTTGCTCCTGTGTGCTCGCGCACTCTCGCCTTACCACTTATTTTTATTTTTGATTTATTTTTGATTTATTTTGTCAATTAAAAAAAAATACGCATCGTGCTGTGCTGTTTGTGTTTGCTTGAGTGCATTCGCGCGCTCTCGCTTTCTCCACTTTACAATGTTTTTGTTATTATTTATCTATTCCTGAGAGTTTATCTTATTTTTTATTTGTTTATTTAAATGAAGTCGACCAGTTGCCTGCCCTTCCTTCCATTATCCGTCACCGAGACAAACTGAACAAAGTTCTGAGGTCGACCTTGTAAAGATAAGGATTCAGGTCTGTCTGCTGTTTACCTTTGCTCCTGCGCGCACTGCCCTTCTCTCCACATTTATGTGTTTGTTTGTTTGTCTATCTAATCTTTTGGGTTTTTATTTCTAATGAGGTCGACCAGTTGTCTATTTATTATTTTTTTTACTACGCATCAAGCTGCGCTGCTTGTCTTTGCTCCTGTGTGCTCGCGCACTCTCGCCTTTTCCACTTATTTTTATTTTTGATTTATTTTTGATTTATTTTGTCAATTTTAAAAAAAAATACGCATCGTGCTGTGCTGTTTGTGTTTGCTTGAGTGCATTCGCGCGCTCTCGCTTTCTCCACTTTACAATTTTTTTGTTATTATTTATCTATTCCTGAGAGTTTATCTTATTTTTTATTTGTTTATTTAAATGAAGTCGACCAGTTGCCTGCCCTTCCTTCCATTATCCGTCACCGAGACAAACTGAACAAAGTTCTGAGGTCGACCTTGTAAAGATAAGGATTCAGGTCTGTCTGCTGTTTACCTTTGCTCCTGCGCGCACTGCCCTTCTCTCCACATTTATGTGTTTGTTTGTTTGTCTATCTAATCTTTTGGGTTTTTATTTCTAATGAGGTCGACCAGTTGTCTATTTATTATTTTTTTTTACTACGCATCAAGCTGCGCTGCTTGTCTTTGCTCCTGTGTGCTCGCGCACTCTCGCCTTTTCCACTTATTTTTATTTTTGATTTATTTTTGATTTATTTTGTCAATTTAAAAAAAATACGCATCGTGCTGTGCTGTTTGTGTTTGCTTGAGTGCATTCGCGCGCTCTCGCTTTCTCCACTTTACAATTTTTTTGTTATTATTTATCTATTCCTGAGAGTTTATCTTATTTTTTATTTGTTTATTTAAATGAAGTCGACCAGTTGCCTGCCCTTCCTTCCATTATCCGTCACCGAGACAAACTGAACAAAGTTCTGAGGTCGACCTTGTAAAGATAAGGATTCAGGTCTGTCTGCTGTTTACCTTTGCTCCTGCGCGCACTGCCCTTCTCTCCACATTTATGTGTTTGTTTGTTTGTCTATCTAATCTTTTGGGTTTTTATTTCTAATGAGGTCGACCAGTTGTCTATTTATTATTTTTTTTACTACGCATCAAGCTGCGCTGCTTGTCTTTGCTCCTGTGTGCTCGCGCACTCTTTCGCCTTTTCCACTTATTTTTATTTTTGATTTATTTTTGATTTATTTTGTCAATTTAAAAAAAATACGTATCGTGCTGTGCTGTTTGTGTTTGCATGAGTGCATTCGCGCGCTCTCGCTTTCTGCACTTTACAATTTTTTTGTTATTATTTATCTATTCCTGAGAGTTTATCTTATTTTTTATTTGTTTATTTAAATGAAGTCGACCAGTTGCCTGCCCTTCCTTCCATTATCCGTCACCGAGACAAACTGAACAAAGTTCTGAGGTCGACCTTGTAAAGATAAGGATTCAGGTCTGTCTGCTGTTTACCTTTGCTCCTGCGCGCACTGCCCTTCTCTCCACATTTATGTGTTTGTTTGTTTGTCTATCAAATCTTTTGGGTTTTTATTTCTAATGAGGTCGACCAGTTGTCTATTTATTATTTTTTTTACTACGCATCAAGCTGCGCTGCTTGTCTTTGCTCCTGTGTGCTCGCGCACTCTCGCCTTTTCCGCTTATTTTTATTTTTGATTTATTTTTGATTTATTTTGTCAATTTTAAAAACAAATACGCATCGTGCTGTGCTGTTTTTGTTTGCTTGAGTGCATTCGCGCGCTCTCGCTTTCTCCACTTTACAATTTTTTTGTTATTATTTATCTATTCCTGAGAGTTTATCTTATTTTTTATTTGTTTATTTAAATGAAGTCGACCAGTTGCCTGCCCTTCCTTCCATTATCCGTCACCGAGACAAACTGAACAAAGTTCTGAGGTCGACCTTGTAAAGATAAGGATTCAGGTCTGTCTGCTGTTTACCTTTGCTCCTGCCCGCACTGCCCTTCTCTCCACATTTATGTGTTTGTTTGTTTGTCTATCTAATCTTTTGGGTTTTTATTTCTAATGAGGTCGACCAGTTGTCTATTTATTATTTTTTTTACTACGCATCAAGATGCGCTGCTTGTCTTTGCTCCTGTGTGCTCGCGCACTCTCGCCTTTTCCACTTATTTTTATTTTTGATTTATTTTTGATTTATTTTGTCAATTTTAAAAAAAAATACGCATCGTGCTGTGCTGTTTGTGTTTGCTTGAGTGCATTCGCGCGCTCTCGCTTTCTCCACTTTACAATTTTTTTGTTATTATTTATCTATTCCTGAGAGTTTATCTTATTTTTTATTTGTTTATTTAAATGAAGTCGACCAGTTGCCTGCCCTTCCTTCCATTATCCGTCACCGAGACAAACTGAACAAAGTTCTGAGGTCGACCTTGTAAAGATAAGGATTCAGGTCTGTCTGCTGTTTACCTTTGCTCCTGCGCGCACTGCCCTTCTCTCCACATTATGTGTTTGTTTGTTTGTCTATCTAATCTTTTGGGTTTTTATTTCTAATGAGGTCGACCAGTTGTCTATTTATTATTTTTTTTTACTACGCATCAAGCTGCGCTGCTTGTCTTTGCTCCTGTGTGCTCGCGCACTCTCGCCTTTTCCACTTATTTTTATTTTTGATTTTTTTGATTTATTTTGTCAATTTAAAAAAAATACGCATCGTGCTGTGCTGTTTGTGTTTGCTTGAGTGCATTCGCGCGCTCTCGCTTTCTCCACTTTACAATTTTTTTGTTATTATTTATCTATTCCTGAGAGTTTATCTTATTTTTTATTTGTTTATTTAAATGAAGTCGACCAGTTGCCTGCCCTTCCTTCCATTATCCGTCACCGAGACAAACTGAACAAAGTTCTGAGGTCGACCTTGTAAAGATAAGGATTCAGGTCTGTCTGCTGTTTACCTTTGCTCCTGCGCGCACTGCCCTTCTCTCCACATTTATGTGTTTGTTTGTTTGTCTATCTAATCTTTTGGGTTTTTATTTCTAATGAGGTCGACCAGTTGTCTATTTATTATTTTTTTTACTACGCATCAAGCTGCGCTGCTTGTCTTTGCTCCTGTGTGCTCGCGCACTCTCGCCTTTTCCACTTATTTTTATTTTTGATTTATTTTTGATTTATTTTGTCAATTTTAAAAAAAATACGCATCGTGCTGTGCTGTTTGTGTTTGCTTGAGTGCATTCGCGCGCTCTCGCTTTCTCCACTTTACAATTTTTGTTATTATTTATCTATTCCTGAGAGTTTATCTTATTTTTTATTTGTTTATTTAAATGAAGTCGACCAGTTGCCTGCCCTTCCTTCCATTATCCGTCACCGAGACAAACTGAACAAAGTTCTGAGGTCGACCTTGTAAAGATAAGGATTCAGGTCTGTCTGCTGTTTACCTTTGCTCCTGCGCGCACTGCCCTTCTCTCCACATTATGTGTTTGTTTGTTTGTCTATCTAATCTTTTGGGTTTTTATTTCTAATGAGGTCGACCAGTTGTCTATTTATTATTTTTTTTACTACGCATCAAGCTGCGCTGCTTGTCTTTGCTCCTGTGTGCTCGCGCACTCTCGCCTTTTCCACTTATTTTTATTTTTGATTTATTTTGTCAATTTAAAAAAAATACGCATCGTGCTGTGCTGTTTGTGTTTGCTTGAGTGCATTCGCGCGCTCTCGCTTTCTCCACTTTACAATTTTTTTGTTATTATTTATCTATTCCTGAGAGTTTATCTTATTTTTTATTTGTTTATTTAAATGAAGTCGACCAGTTGCCTGCCCTTCCTTCCATTATCCGTCACCGAGACAAACTGAACAAAGTTCTGAGGTCGACCTTGTAAAGATAAGGATTCAGGTCTGTCTGCTGTTTACCTTTGCTCCTGCGCGCACTGCCCTTCTCTCCACATTTATGTGTTTGTTTGTTTGTCTCTCTAATCTTTTGGGTTTTTATTTCTAATGAGGTCGACCAGTTGTCTATTTATTATTTTTTTTACTACGCATCAAGCTGCGCTGCTTGTCTTTGCTCCTGTGTGCTCGCGCACTCTCGCCTTTTCCACTTATTTTTATTTTTGATTTATTTTTGATTTATTTTGTCAATTTAAAAAAAATACGCATCGTGCTGTGCTGTTTGTGTTTGCTTGAGTGCATTCGCGCGCTCTCGCTTTCTCCACTTTACAATTTTTTTGTTATTATTTATCTATTCCTGAGAGTTTATCTTATTTTTTATTTGTTTATTTAAATGAAGTCGACCAGTTGCCTGCCCTTCCTTCCATTATCCGTCACCGAGACAAACTGAACAAAGTTCTGAGGTCGACCTTGTAAAGATAAGGATTCAGGTCTGTCTGCTGTTTACCTTTGCTCCTGCGCGCACTGCCCTTCTCTCCACATTTATGTGTTTGTTTGTTTGTCTATCTAATCTTTTGGGTTTTTATTTCTAATGAGGTCGACCAGTTGTCTATTTATTATTTTTTTTACTACGCATCAAGCTGCGCTGCTTGTCTTTGCTCCTGTGTGCTCGCGCACTCTCGCCTTTTCCACTTATTTTTATTTTTGATTTATTTTTGATTTATTTTGTCAATTTTAAAAAAAATACGCATCGTGCTGTGCTGTTTGTGTTTGCTGAGTGCATTCGCGCGCTCTCGCTTTCTCCACTTTACAATTTTTTTGTTATTATTTATCTATTCCTGAGAGTTTATCTTATTTTTTATTTGTTTATTTAAATGAAGTCGACCAGTTGCCTGCCCTTCCTTCCATTATCCGTCACCGAGACAAACTGAACAAAGTTCTGAGGTCGACCTTGTAAAGATAAGGATTCAGGTCTGTCTGCTGTTTACCTTTGCTCCTGCGCGCACTGCCCTTCTCTCCACATTTATGTGTTTGTTTGTTTGTCTATCTAATCTTTTGGGTTTTTATTTCTAATGAGGTCGACCAGTTGTCTATTTATTATTTTTTTTACTACGCATCAAGATGCGCTGCTTGTCTTTGCTCCTGTGTGCTCGCGCACTCTCGCCTTTCCACTTATTTTTATTTTTGATTTATTTTTGATTTATTTTGTCAATTTAAAAAAAAATACGCATCGTGCTGTGCTGTTTGTGTTTGCTTGAGTGCATTCGCGCGCTCTCGCTTTCTCCACTTTACAATTTTTGTTATTATTTATCTATTCCTGAGAGTTTATCTTATTTTTTATTTGTTTATTTAAATGAAGTCGACCAGTTGCCTGCCCTTCCTTCCATTATCCGTCACCGAGACAAACTGAACAAAGTTCTGAGGTCGACCTTGTAAAGATAAGGATTCAGGTCTGTCTGCTGTTTACCTTTGCTCCTGCGCGCACTGCCCTTCTCTCCACATGTATGTGTTTGTTTGTTTGTCTATCTAATCTTTTGGGTTTTTATTTCTAATGAGGTCGATCAGTTGTCTATTTATTATTTTTTTTTACTACGCATCAAGCTGCGCTGCTTGTCTTTGCTCCTGTGTGCTCGCGCACTCTCGCCTTTTCCACTTATTTTTATTTTTGATTTATATTTGATTTATTTTGTCAATTTAAAAAAAATACGCATCGTGCTGTGCTGTTTGTGTTTGCTTGAGTGCATTCGCGCGCTCTCGCTTTCTCCACTTTACAATTTTTTTGTTATTATTTATCTATTCCTGAGAGTTTATCTTATTTTTTATTTGTTTATTTAAATGAAGTCGACCAGTTGCCTGCCCTTCCTTCCATTATCCGTCACCGAGACAAACTGAACAAAGTTCTGAGGTCGACCTTGTAAAGATAAGGATTCAGGTCTGTCTGCTGTTTACCTTTGCTCCTGCGCGCACTGCCCTTCTCTCCACATTTATGTGTTTGTTTGTTTGTCTATCTAATCTTTTGGGTTTTTATTTCTAATGAGGTCGACCAGTTGTCTATTTATTATTTTTTTTACTACGCATCAAGCTGCGCTGCTTGTCTTTGCTCCTGTGTGCTCGCGCACTCTCGCCTTTTCCACTTATTTTTATTTTTGATTTATTTTTGATTTATTTTGTCAATTTTAAAAAAAATACGCATCGTGCTGTGCTGTTTGTGTTTGCTTGAGTGCATTCGCGCGCTCTCGCTTTCTCCACTTTACAATTTTTTTGTTATTATTTATCTATTCCTGAGAGTTTATCTTATTTTTTATTTGTTTATTTAAATGAAGTCGACCAGTTGCCTGCCCTTCCTTCCATTATCCGTCACCGAGACAAACTGAACAAAGTTCTGAGGTCGACCTTGTAAAGATAAGGATTCAGGTCTGTCTGCTGTTTACCTTTGCTCCTGCGCGCACTGCCCTTCTCTCCACATTTATGTGTTTGTTTGTTTGTCTATCTAATCTTTTGGGTTTTTATTTCTAATGAGGTCGACCAGTTGTCTATTTATTATTTTTTTTACTACGCATCAAGCTGCGCTGCTTGTCTTTGCTCCTGTGTGCTCGCGCACTCTCGCCTTTTCCACTTATTTTTATTTTTGATTTATTTTTGATTTATTTTGTCAATTTTAAAAAAAATACGCATCGTGCTGTGCTGTTTGTGTTTGCTTGAGTGCATTCGCGCGCTCTCGCTTTCTCCACTTTACAATTTTTTTGTTATTATTTATCTATTCCTGAGAGTTTATCTTATTTTTTATTTGTTTATTTAAATGAAGTCGACCAGTTGCCTGCCCTTCCTTCCATTATCCGTCACCGAGACAAACTGAACAAAGTTCTGAGGTCGACCTTGTAAAGATAAGGATTCAGGTCTGTCTGCTGTTTACCTTTGCTCCTGCGCGCACTGCCCTTCTCTCCACATTTATGTGTTTGTTTGTTTGTCTATCTAATCTTTTGGGTTTTTATTTCTAATGAGGTCGACCAGTTGTCTATTTATTATTTTTTTTACTACGCATCAAGCTGCGCTGCTTGTCTTTGCTCCTGTGTGCTCGCGCACTCTCGCCTTTTCCACTTATTTTTATTTTTGATTTATTTTTGATTTATTTTGTCAATTTTAAAAAAAATACGCATCGTGCTGTGCTGTTTGTGTTTGCTTGAGTGCATTCGCGCGCTCTCGCTTTCTCCACTTTACAATTTTTTTGTTATTATTTATCTATTCCTGAGAGTTTATCTTATTTTTTATTTGTTTATTTAAATGAAGTCGACCAGTTGCCTGCCCTTCCTTCCATTATCCGTCACCGAGACAAACTGAACAAAGTTCTGAGGTCGACCTTGTAAAGATAAGGATTCAGGTCTGTCTGCTGTTTACCTTTGCTCCTGCCGCACTGCCCTTCTCTCCACATTTATGTGTTTGTTTGTTTGTCTATCTAATCTTTTGGGTTTTTATTTCTAATGAGGTCGACCAGTTGTCTATTTATTATTTTTTTTACTACGCATCAAGCTGCGCTGCTTGTCTTTGCTCCTGTGTGCTCGCGCACTCTCGCCTTTTCCACTTATTTTTATTTTTGATTTATTTTTGATTTATTTTGTCAATTTAAAAAAAATACGCATCGTGCTGTGCTGTTTGTGTTTGCTTGAGTGCATTCCGCGCTCTCGCTTTCTCCACTTTACAATTTTTTTGTTATTATTTATCTATTCCTGAGAGTTTATCTTATTTTTTATTTGTTTATTTAAATGAAGTCGACCAGTTGCCTGCCCTTCCTTCCATTATCCGTCACCGAGACAAACTGAACAAAGTTCTGAGGTCGACCTTGTAAAGATAAGGATTCAGGTCTGTCTGCTGTTTACCTTTGCTCCTGCGCGCACTGCCCTTCTCTCCACATTATGTGTTTGTTTGTTTGTCTATCTAATCTTTTGGGTTTTTATTTCTAATGAGGTCGACCAGTTGTCTATTTATTATTTTTTTTACTACGCATCAAGCTGCGCTGCTTGTCTTTGCTCCTGTGTGCTCGCGCACTCTCGCCTTTCCACTTATTTTTATTTTTGATTTATTTTGATTTATTTTGTCAATTTTAAAAAAAATACGCATCGTGCTGTGCTGTTTGTGTTTGCTTGAGTGCATTCGCGCGCTCTCGCTTTCTCCACTTTACAATTTTTTTGTTATTATTTATCTATTCCTGAGAGTTTATCTTATTTTTTATTTGTTTATTTAAATGAAGTCGACCAGTTGCCTGCCCTTCCTTCCATTATCCGTCACCGAGACAAACTGAACAAAGTTCTGAGGTCGACCTTGTAAAGATAAGGATTCAGGTCTGTCTGCTGTTTACCTTTGCTCCTGCGCGCACTGCCCTTCTCTCCACATTATGTGTTTGTTTGTTTGTCTATCTAATCTTTTGGGTTTTTATTTCTAATGAGGTCGACCAGTTGTCTATTTATTATTTTTTTTACTACGCATCAAGCTGCGCTGCTTGTCTTTGCTCCTGTGTGCTCGCGCACTCTCGCCTTTTCCACTTATTTTTATTTTTGATTTATTTTTGATTTATTTTGTCAATTAAAAAAAATACGCATCGTGCTGTGCTGTTTGTGTTTGCTTGAGTGCATTCGCGCGCTCTCGCTTTCTCCACTTTACAATTTTTTGTTATTATTTATCTATTCCTGAGAGTTTATCTTATTTTTTATTTGTTTATTTAAATGAAGTCGACCAGTTGCCTGCCCTTCCTTCCATTATCCGTCACCGAGACAAACTGAACAAAGTTCTGAGGTCGACCTTGTAAAGATAAGGATTCAGGTCTGTCTGCTGTTTACCTTTGCTCCTGCGCGCACTGCCCTTCTCTCCACATTTATGTGTTTGTTTGTTTGTCTATCTAATCTTTTGGGTTTTTATTTCTAATGAGGTCGACCAGTTGTCTATTTATTATTTTTTTTACTACGCATCAAGCTGCGCTGCTTGTCTTTGCTCCTGTGTGCTCGCGCACTCTCGCCTTTTCCACTTATTTTTATTTTTGATTTATTTTTGATTTATTTTGTCAATTTAAAAAAAAACGCATCGTGCTGTGCTGTTTGTGTTTGCTTGAGTGCATTCGCGCGCTCTCGCTTTCTCCACTTTACAATTTTTTTGTTATTATTTATCTATTCCTGAGAGTTTATCTTATTTTTTATTTGTTTATTTAAATGAAGTCGACCAGTTGCCTGCCCTTCCTTCCATTATCCGTCACCGAGACAAACTGAACAAAGTTCTGAGGTCGACCTTGTAAAGATAAGGATTCAGGTCTGTCTGCTGTTTACCTTTGCTCCTGCGCGCACTGCCCTTCTCTCCACATTTATGTGTTTGTTTGTTTGTCTATCTAATCTTTTGGGTTTTTATTTCTAATGAGGTCGACCAGTTGTCTATTTATTATTTTTTTTACTACGCATCAAGCTGCGCTGCTTGTCTTTGCTCCTGTGTGCTCGCGCACTCTCGCCTTTCCACTTATTTTTATTTTTGATTTATTTTTTCAATTTTAAAAAAAATACGCATCGTGCTGTGCTGTTTGTGTTTGCTTGAGTGCATTCGCGCGCTCTCGCTTTCTCCACTTTACAATTTTTTTGTTATTATTTATCTATTCCTGAGAGTTTATCTTATTTTTTATTTGTTTATTTAAATGAAGTCGACCAGTTGCCTGCCCTTCCTTCCATTATCCGTCACCGAGACAAACTGAACAAAGTTCTGAGGTCGACCTTGTAAAGATAAGGATTCAGGTCTGTCTGCTGTTTACCTTTGCTCCTGCGCGCACTGCCCTTCTCTCCACATTTATGTGTTTGTTTGTTTGTCTATCTAATCTTTTGGGTTTTTATTTCTAATGAGGTCGACCAGTTGTCTATTTATTATTTTTTTTACTACGCATCAAGCTGCACTGCTTGTCTTTGCTCCTGTGTGCTCGCGCACTCTCGCCTTTTCCACTTATTTTTATTTTTGATTTATTTTTGATTTATTTTGTCAATTAAAAAAAATACGCATCGTGCTGTGCTGTTTGTGTTTGCTTGAGTGCATTCGCGCGCTCTCGCTTTCTCCACTTTACAATTTTTTTGTTATTATTTATCTATTCCTGAGAGTTTATCTTATTTTTTATTTGTTTATTTAAATGAAGTCGACCAGTTGCCTGCCCTTCCATTATCCGTCACCGAGACAAACTGAACAAAGTTCTGAGGTCGACCTTGTAAAGATAAGGATTCAGGTCTGTCTGCTGTTTACCTTTGCTCCTGCGCGCACTGCCCTTCTCTCCACATTTATGTGTTTGTTTGTTTGTCTATCTAATCTTTTGGGTTTTTATTTCTAATGAGGTCGACCAGTTGTCTATTTATTATTTTTTTTACTACGCATCAAGCTGCGCTGCTTGTCTTTGCTCCTGTGTGCTCGCGCACTCTCGCCTTTTCCACTTATTTTTATTTTTGATTTATTTTTGATTTATTTTGTCAATTTAAAAAAAAAACGTATCGTGCTGTGCTGTTTGTGTTTGCTTGAGTGCATTCGCGCGCTCTCGCTTTCTCCACTTTACAATTTTTGTTATTATTTATCTATTCCTGAGAGTTTATCTTATTTTTTATTTGTTTATTTAAATGAAGTCGACCAGTTGCCTGCCCTTCCTTCCATTATCCGTCACCGAGACAAACTGAACAAAGTTCTGAGGTCGACCTTGTAAAGATAAGGATTCAGGTCTGTCTGCTGTTTACCTTTGCTCCTGCGCGCACTGCCCTTCTCTCCACATGTATGTGTTTGTTTGTTTGTCTATCTAATCTTTTGGGTTTTTATTTCTAATGAGGTCGATCAGTTGTCTATTTATTATTTTTTTTACTACGCATCAAGCTGCGCTGCTTGTGTTTGCTCCTGTGTGCTCGCGCACTCTCGCCTTTTCCACTTATTTTTATTTTTGATTTATATTTGATTTATTT
This sequence comes from Perognathus longimembris pacificus, assembly GCF_023159225.1. NCBI lineage: Eukaryota > Metazoa > Chordata > Mammalia > Rodentia > Heteromyidae > Perognathus > Perognathus longimembris. The sequence goes on along the minus strand of NW_025960114.1, from coordinate 41,969 downwards.
TGTCAATTTAAAAAAAATACGCATCGTGCTGTGCTGTTTGTGTTTGCTTGAGTGCATTCGCGCGCTCTCGCTTTCTCCACTTTACAATTTTTTTGTTATTATTTATCTATTCCTGAGAGTTTATCTTATTTTTTATTTGTTTATTTAAATGAAGTCGACCAGTTGCCTGCCCTTCCTTCCATTATCCGTCACCGAGACAAACTGAACAAAGTTCTGAGGTCGACCTTGTAAAGATAAGGATTCAGGTCTGTCTGCTGTTTACCTTTGCTCCTGCGCGCACTGCCCTTCTCTCCACATTTATGTGTTTGTTTGTTTGTCTATCTAATCTTTTGGGTTTTTATTTCTAATGAGGTCGACCAGTTGTCTATTTATTATTTTTTTTACTACGCATCAAGCTGCGCTGCTTGTCTTTGCTCCTGTGTGCTCGCGCACTCTCGCCTTTTCCACTTATTTTTATTTTTGATTTATTTTTGATTTATTTTGTCAATTTTAAAAAAAATACGCATCGTGCTGTGCTGTTTGTGTTTGCTTGAGTGCATTCGCGCGCTCTCGCTTTCTCCACTTTACAATTTTTTTGTTATTATTTATCTATTCCTGAGAGTTTATCTTATTTTTTATTTGTTTATTTAAATGAAGTCGACCAGTTGCCTGCCCTTCCTTCCATTATCCGTCACCGAGACAAACTGAACAAAGTTCTGAGGTCGACCTTGTAAAGATAAGGATTCAGGTCTGTCTGCTGTTTACCTTTGCTCCTGCGCGCACTGCCCTTCTCTCCACATTTATGTGTTTGTTTGTTTGTCTATCTAATCTTTTGGGTTTTTATTTCTAATGAGGTCGACCAGTTGTCTATTTATTATTTTTTTTACTACGCATCAAGCTGTGCTGCTTGTCTTTGCTCCTGTGTGCTCGCGCACTCTCGCCTTTTCCACTTATTTTTATTTTTGATTTATTTTTGATTTATTTTGTCAATTTAAAAAAAATACGCATCGTGCTGTGCTGTTTGTGTTTGCTTGAGTGCATTCGCGCGCTCTCGCTTTCTCCACTTTACAATTTTTTTGTTATTATTTATCTATTCCTGAGAGTTTATCTTATTTTTTATTTGTTTATTTAAATGAAGTCGACCAGTTGCCTGCCCTTCCTTCCATTATCCGTCACCGAGACAAACTGAACAAAGTTCTGAGGTCGACCTTGTAAAGATAAGGATTCAGGTCTGTCTGCTGTTTACCTTTGCTCCTGCGCGCACTGCCCTTCTCTCCACATTTATGTGTTTGTTTGTTTGTCTATCTAATCTTTTGGGTTTTTATTTCTAATGAGGTCGACCAGTTGTCTATTTATTATTTTTTTTACTACGCATCAAGCTGCGCTGCTTGTCTTTGCTCCTGTGTGCTCGCGCACTCTCGCCTTTTCCACTTATTTTTATTTTTGATTTATTTTTGTCAATTTTAAAAAAAATACGCATCGTGCTGTGCTGTTTGTGTTTGCTTGAGTGCATTCGCGCGCTCTCGCTTTCTCCACTTTACAATTTTTTTGTTATTATTTATCTATTCCTGAGAGTTTATCTTATTTTTTATTTGTTTATTTAAATGAAGTCGACCAGTTGCCTGCCCTTCCTTCCATTATCCGTCACCGAGACAAACTGAACAAAGTTCTGAGGTCGACCTTGTAAAGATAAGGATTCAGGTCTGTCTGCTGTTTACCTTTGCTCCTGCGCGCACTGCCCTTCTCTCCACATTTATGTGTTTGTTTGTTTGTCTATCTAATCTTTTGGGTTTTTATTTCTAATGAGGTCGACCAGTTGTCTATTTATTATTTTTTTTACTACGCATCAAGCTGCGCTGCTTGTCTTTGCTCCTGTGTGCTCGCGCACTCTCGCCTTTTCCACTTATTTTTATTTTTGATTTATTTTTGATTTATTTTGTCAATTTAAAAAAAAAACGCATCGTGCTGTGCTGTTTGTGTTTGCTTGAGTGCATTCGCGCGCTCTCGCTTTCTCCACTTTACAATTTTTTTGTTATTATTTATCTATTCCTGAGAGTTTATCTTATTTTTTATTTGTTTATTTAAATGAAGTCGACCAGTTGCCTGCCCTTCCTTCCATTATCCGTCACCGAGACAAACTGAACAAAGTTCTGAGGTCGACCTTGTAAAGATAAGGATTCAGGTCTGTCTGCTGTTTACCTTTGCTCCTGCGCGCACTGCCCTTCTCTCCACATTTATGTGTTTGTTTGTTTGTCTATCTAATCTTTTGCGTTTTTATTTCTAATGAGGTCGACCAGTTGTCTATTTATTATTTTTTTTACTACGCATCAAGCTGCGCTGCTTGTCTTTGCTCCTGTGTGCTCGCGCACTCTCGCCTTTCCCACTTATTTTTATTTTTGATTTATTTTTGATTTATTTTGTCAATTTTAAAAAAAAATACGCATCGTGCTGTGCTGTTTGTGTTTGCTTGAGTGCATTCGCGCGCTCTCGCTTTCTCCACTTTACAATTTTTGTTATTATTTATCTATTCCTGAGAGTTTATCTTATTTTTTATTTGTTTATTTAAATGAAGTCGACCAGTTGCCTGCCCTTCCTTCCATTATCCGTCACCGAGACAAACTGAACAAAGTTCTGAGGTCGAACTTGTAAAGATAAGGATTCAGGTCTGTCTGCTGTTTACCTTTGCTCCTGCGCGCACTGCCCTTCTCTCCACATGTATGTGTTTGTTTGTTTGTCTATCTAATCTTTTGGGTTTTTATTTCTAATGAGGTCGATCAGTTGTCTATTTATTATTTTTTTTACTACGCATCAAGCTGCGCTGCTTGTGTTTGCTCCTGTGTGCTCGCGCACTCTCGCCTTTTCCACTTATTTTTATTTTTGATTTATATTTGATTTATTTTGTCAATTTAAAAAAAATACGCATCATGCTGTGCTGTTTGTGTTTGCTTGAGTGCATTCGCGCGCTCTCGCTTTCTCCACTTTACAATTTTTTTGTTATTATTTATCTATTCCTGAGAGTTTATCTTATTTTTTATTTGTTTATTTAAATGAAATCGACCAGTTGCCTGCCCTTCCTTCCATTATCCGTCACCGAGACAAACTGAACAAAGTTCTGAGGTCGACCTTGTAAAGATAAGGTCAGGTCTGTCTGCTGTTTACCTTTGCTCCTGCGCGCACTGCCCTTCTCTCCACATTTATGTGTTTGTTTGTTTGTCTCTCTAATCTTTTGGGTTTTTATTTCTAATGAGGTCGACCAGTTGTCTATTTATTATTTTTTTTACTACTAATCAAGCTGCACTGCTTGTCTTTGCTCCTGTGTGCTCGCGCACTCTCGCCTATACCACTTATTTTTATTTTTGATTTATTTTTGATTTATTTGGTCAATTAAAAAAAAATTCGCATCGTGCTGTGCTGTTTGTGTTTGCTTGAGTGCATTCGCGCGCTCTCGCTTTCTCCACTTTACAATGTTTTTGTTATTATTTATCTATTCCTGAGAGTTTATCTTATTTTTTATTTTTTATTTAAATGAAGTCGACCAGTTGCCTGCCCTTCCTTCAATTATCCGTCACCGAGACAAACTGAACAAAGTTCTGAGGTCGACCTTGTAAAGATAAGGATTCAGGTCTGTCTGCTTTTACCTTTGCTCCTGCGTGCACTGCCCTTCTCTCCACATTTATGTGTTTGTTTGTTTGTCTATCTAATCTTTTGGGTTTTTATTTCTAATGAGGTCGACCAGTTGTCTATTTATTATTTTTTTTACTACGCATCAAGCTGCTCCGCTTGTCTTTGCTCCTGTGTGCTCGCGCACTCTCGCCATTTCCACTTATTTTTATTTTTGATTTATTTTTGATTTATTTTGTCAATTCAAAAAAATACGCATCGTGCTGTGCTGTTTGTGTTTGCTTGAGTGCATTCGCGCGCTCTCGCTACCTCCACTTTACAATTTTTTTGTTATTATTTATCTATTCCTGAGAGTTTATCTTATTTTTTATTTGTTTATTTAAATGAAGTCGACCAGTTGCCTGCGCTTCCTTCCATTATCCGTCACCGAGGCAAACTGAACAAAGTTCTGAGGTCGACCTTGTAAAGATAAGGATTCAGGTCTGTCTGCTGGTTACCTTTGCTCCTGCGCGCACTGCCCTTATCTCCACATTTATGTGTTTGTTTGTTTGTCTATCTAATCTTTTGGGTTTTTATTTCTAATGAGGTCGACCAGTTGTCTATTTATTATTTTTTTTACTACGCATCAAGCTGCTCGGCTTGTCTTTGCTCCTGTGTGCTCGCGCACTGTCACCTTTTCCACTTATTTTTATTTTTGATTTATTTTTGATTTATTTTGTCAATTAAAAAAAAATACGCATCGTGCTGTGCTGTTTGTGTTTGCTTGAGTGCATTCGCGCGCTCTCGCTACCTCCACTTTACAATTTTTTGTTATTATTTATCTATTCCTGAGAGTTTATCTTATTTTTTATTTGTTTATTTAAATGAAGTCGACCAGTTGCCTGTCCTTCCTTCCATTATCCGTCACCGAGGCAAACTGAACAAATTTCTGAGGTCGACCTTGTAAAGATAAGGATTCAGTTCTGTCTGCTGGTTACCTTTGCTCCTGCGCGCACTGCCCTTATCTCCACATTTATGTGTTTGTTTGTTTGTCTATCTAATCTTTTGGGTTTTTATTTCTAATGAGGTCGACCAGTTGTCTATTTATTATTTTTTTTACTACGCATCAAGCTGCTCTGCTTGTCTTTGCTCCTGTGTGCTCGCGCACTCTCGCCTTTTCCACTTATTTTTATTTTTGATTTATTTTTGATTTATTTTGTCAATTTAAAAAAAATACGCATCGTGTTGTGCTGTTTGTGTTTGCCTGAGTGCATTCGCGCGCTCTCGCTTTCTCCACTTTACAATTTTTTTGTTATTATTTATCTATTCCTGAGAGTTTATCTTATTTTTTATTTGTTTATTTAAATGAAGTCGACCAGTTGCCTGCCCTTCCTTCCATTATCCGTCACCGAGACAAACTGAACAAAGTTCTGAGGTCGACCTTGTAAAGATAAGGATTCAGGTCTGTCTGCTGGTTACCTTTGCTCCTGCGCGCACTGCCCTTATCTCCACATTTATGTGTTTGTTTGTTTGTCTATCTAATCTTTTGGGTTTTTATTTCTAATGAGGTCGACCAGTTGTCTATTTATTATTTTTTTTTACTACGCATCAAGCTGCGCTGCTTGTCTTTGCTCCTGTGTGCTCGCGCACTCTCGCCTTTTCCACTTATTTTTATTTTTGATTTATTTTTGATTTATTTTGTCAATTTTTAAAAAAAAATACGCATCGTGCTGTGCTGTTTGTGTTTGCTTGAGTGCATTCGCGCGCTCTCGCTTTCTGCACTTTACAATTTTTTTGTTATTATTTATCTATTCCTGAGAGTTTATCTTATTTTTTATTTGTTTATTTAAATGAAGTCGACCAGTTGCCTGCCCTTCCTTCCATTATCCGTCACCGAGACCAACTGAACAAAGTTCTGAGGTCGACCTTGTAAAGATAAGGATTCAGGTCTGTCTGCTGTTTACCTTTGCTCCTGCGCGCATTGCCCTTCTCTCCACATTTATGTGTTTGTTTGTTTGTCTATCTAAACTTTTGGGTTTTTATTTCTAATGAGGTCGACCAGTTTTCTATTTATTATTTTTTTTACTACGCATCAAGCTGCGCTGCTTGTCTTTGCTCCTGTGTCCTCACGCACTCTCGCCTTTTCCACTTATTTTTATTTTTGATTTATTTTTGATTTATTTTGTCAATTTTAAAAAAAATACGCATCGTGCTGTGCTGTTTGTGTTTGCTTGAGTGCGTTCGCGCGCTCTCGCTTTCTGCACTTTACAATTTTTTTGTTATTATTTATCTATTCCTGAGAGTTTATCTTATTTTTTATTTGTTTATTTAAATGAAGTCGACCAGGTGCCTGCCCTTCCTTCCATTATCCGTCACCGAGACAAACTGAACAAAGTTCTGAGGTCGACCTTGTAAATATAAGGATTCAGGTCTGTCTGCTGTTTACCTTTGCTCCTGCACGCACTGCCCTTCTCTCCACATTTATGTGTTTGTTTGTTTGTCTATCTAATCTTTTGGGTTTTTATTTCTAATGAGGTCGACCAGTTTTCTATTTATTATTTTTTTTACTACGCATCAAGCTCCGCTGCTTGTCTTTGCTCCTGTGTGCTCGCGCACTCTCGCCTTTTCCACTTATTTTTATTTTTGATTTATTTTTGATTTATTTTGTCAATTTAAAAAAAATACGCATCGTGCTGTGCTGTTTGTGTTTGCTTGAGTGCATTCGCGCGCTCTCGCTTTCTCCACTATAAAATTTTTTTGTTATTATTTATCTATTCCTGAGAGTTTATCTTATTTTTTATTTGTTTATTTAAATGAAGTCGACCAGTTGCCTGCCCTTCCTTCCATTATCCGTCACCGAGACAAACTGAACAAAGTTCTGAGGTCGACCTTGTAAAGATAAGGATTCAGGTCTGTCTGCTGTTTACCTTTGCTCCTGCGCGCACTGCCCTTCTCTCCACATTTATGTGTTTGTTTGTTTGTCTATCTAACCTTTTGGGTTTTTAATTCTAATGAGGTCGACCAGTTGTCTATTTATTATTTTTTTACTACGCATCAAGCTGCGCTGCTTGTCTTTGCTCCTGTGTGCTCGCGCACTCTCGCCTTTTCCACTTATTTTTATTTTTGATTTATTTTGTCAATTTAAAAAAAATACGCATCGTGCTGTGCTGTTTGTGTTTGCTTGAGTGCATTCGCGCGCTCTCGCTTTCTCCACTTTTCAATTTTTTTGTTATTATTTATCTATTCCTGAGAGTTTATCTTATTTTTTATTTGTTTATTTAAATGAAGTCGACCAGGTGCCTGCCCTTCCTTCCATTATCCGTCACCGAGACAAACTGAACAAAGTTCTGAGGTCGACCTTGTAAATATAAGGATTCAGGTCTGTCTGCTGTTTACCTTTGCTCCTGCACGCACTGCCCTTCTCTCCACATTTATGTGTTTGTTTGTTTGTCTATCTAATCTTTTGGGTTTTTATTTCTAATGAGGTTGACCAGTTGTCTATTTATTATTTTTTTTACTACGCATCAAGCTGCGCTGCTTGTCTTTGCTCCTGTGTGCTCGCACACTCTCGCCTTTTCCACTTATTTTTATTTTTGATTTATTTTTTATTTATTTTGTCAATTTTATAAAAAATACGCATCGTGCTGTGCTGTTTGTGTTTGCTTGAGTGCATTCGCGCGCCTTCGGTTTCTCCACTTTACAATCTTTTTGTTATTATTTATCTATTCCTGAGGGTTTATCTTATTTTTTATATGTTTATTTAAATGAAGTCGACCAGTTGCCTGGTCCTTCCATTATCCATCACCGAGACAAACTGAACAAAGTTCTGAGGTCGACCTTGTAAAGATAAGGATTCAGGTCTGTCTGCTGTTTACCTTTGCTCCTGCGCGCACTGCCCTTCTCTCCACATTTATGTGTTTGTTTGTTTGTCTATCTAATCTTTTGCGTTTTTATTTCTAATGAGGTCGACCAGTTGTCTATTTATTATTTTTTTTACTACGCATCAAGCTGCGCTGCTTGTCTTTGCTCCTGTGTGCTCGCGCACTCTCGCCTTTCCCACTTATTTTTATTTTTGATTTATTTTTGATTTATTTTGTCAATTTTAAAAAAAAATACGCATCGTGCTGTGCTGTTTGTGTTTGCTTGAGTGCATTCGCGCGCTCTCGCTTTCTCCACTTTACAATTTTTGTTATTATTTATCTATTCCTGAGAGTTTATCTTATTTTTTATTTGTTTATTTAAATGAAGTCGACCAGTTGCCTGCCCTTCCTTCCATTATCCGTCACCGAGACAAACTGAACAAAGTTCTGAGGTCGAACTTGTAAAGATAAGGATTCAGGTCTGTCTGCTGTTTACCTTTGCTCCTGCGCGCACTGCCCTTCTCTCCACATGTATGTGTTTGTTTGTTTGTCTATCTAATCTTTTGGGTTTTTATTTCTAATGAGGTCGATCAGTTGTCTATTTATTATTTTTTTTACTACGCATCAAGCTGCGCTGCTTGTGTTTGCTCCTGTGTGCTCGCGCACTCTCGCCTTTTCCACTTATTTTTATTTTTGATTTATATTTGATTTATTTTGTCAATTTAAAAAAAATACGCATCATGCTGTGCTGTTTGTGTTTGCTTGAGTGCATTCGCGCGCTCTCGCTTTCTCCACTTTACAATTTTTTTGTTATTATTTATCTATTCCTGAGAGTTTATCTTATTTTTTATTTGTTTATTTAAATGAAATCGACCAGTTGCCTGCCCTTCCTTCCATTATCCGTCACCGAGACAAACTGAACAAAGTTCTGAGGTCGACCTTGTAAAGATAAGGTCAGGTCTGTCTGCTGTTTACCTTTGCTCCTGCGCGCACTGCCCTTCTCTCCACATTTATGTGTTTGTTTGTTTGTCTCTCTAATCTTTTGGGTTTTTATTTCTAATGAGGTCGACCAGTTGTCTATTTATTATTTTTTTTACTACTAATCAAGCTGCACTGCTTGTCTTTGCTCCTGTGTGCTCGCGCACTCTCGCCTATACCACTTATTTTTATTTTTGATTTATTTTTGATTTATTTGGTCAATTAAAAAAAAATTCGCATCGTGCTGTGCTGTTTGTGTTTGCTTGAGTGCATTCGCGCGCTCTCGCTTTCTCCACTTTACAATGTTTTTGTTATTATTTATCTATTCCTGAGAGTTTATCTTATTTTTTATTTTTTTATTTAAATGAAGTCGACCAGTTGCCTGCCCTTCCTTCAATTATCCGTCACCGAGACAAACTGAACAAAGTTCTGAGGTCGACCTTGTAAAGATAAGGATTCAGGTCTGTCTGCTTTTACCTTTGCTCCTGCGTGCACTGCCCTTCTCTCCACATTTATGTGTTTGTTTGTTTGTCTATCTAATCTTTTGGGTTTTTATTTCTAATGAGGTCGACCAGTTGTCTATTTATTATTTTTTTTACTACGCATCAAGCTGCTCCGCTTGTCTTTGCTCCTGTGTGCTCGCGCACTCTCGCCATTTCCACTTATTTTTATTTTTGATTTATTTTTGATTTATTTTGTCAATTCAAAAAAATACGCATCGTGCTGTGCTGTTTGTGTTTGCTTGAGTGCATTCGCGCGCTCTCGCTACCTCCACTTTACAATTTTTTTGTTATTATTTATCTATTCCTGAGAGTTTATCTTATTTTTTATTTGTTTATTTAAATGAAGTCGACCAGTTGCCTGCGCTTCCTTCCATTATCCGTCACCGAGGCAAACTGAACAAAGTTCTGAGGTCGACCTTGTAAAGATAAGGATTCAGGTCTGTCTGCTGGTTACCTTTGCTCCTGCGCGCACTGCCCTTATCTCCACATTTATGTGTTTGTTTGTTTGTCTATCTAATCTTTTGGGTTTTTATTTCTAATGAGGTCGACCAGTTGTCTATTTATTATTTTTTTTACTACGCATCAAGCTGCTCGGCTTGTCTTTGCTCCTGTGTGCTCGCGCACTGTCACCTTTTCCACTTATTTTTATTTTTGATTTATTTTTGATTTATTTTGTCAATTAAAAAAAAATACGCATCGTGCTGTGCTGTTTGTGTTTGCTTGAGTGCATTCGCGCGCTCTCGCTACCTCCACTTTACAATTTTTTGTTATTATTTATCTATTCCTGAGAGTTTATCTTATTTTTTATTTGTTTATTTAAATGAAGTCGACCAGTTGCCTGTCCTTCCTTCCATTATCCGTCACCGAGGCAAACTGAACAAATTTCTGAGGTCGACCTTGTAAAGATAAGGATTCAGTTCTGTCTGCTGGTTACCTTTGCTCCTGCGCGCACTGCCCTTATCTCCACATTTATGTGTTTGTTTGTTTGTCTATCTAATCTTTTGGGTTTTTATTTCTAATGAGGTCGACCAGTTGTCTATTTATTATTTTTTTTACTACGCATCAAGCTGCTCTGCTTGTCTTTGCTCCTGTGTGCTCGCGCACTCTCGCCTTTTCCACTTATTTTTATTTTTGATTTATTTTTGATTTATTTTGTCAATTTAAAAAAAATACGCATCGTGTTGTGCTGTTTGTGTTTGCCTGAGTGCATTCGCGCGCTCTCGCTTTCTCCACTTTACAATTTTTTTGTTATTATTTATCTATTCCTGAGAGTTTATCTTATTTTTTATTTGTTTATTTAAATGAAGTCGACCAGTTGCCTGCCCTTCCTTCCATTATCCGTCACCGAGACAAACTGAACAAAGTTCTGAGGTCGACCTTGTAAAGATAAGGATTCAGGTCTGTCTGCTGGTTACCTTTGCTCCTGCGCGCACTGCCCTTATCTCCACATTTATGTGTTTGTTTGTTTGTCTATCTAATCTTTTGGGTTTTTATTTCTAATGAGGTCGACCAGTTGTCTATTTATTATTTTTTTTTACTACGCATCAAGCTGCGCTGCTTGTCTTTGCTCCTGTGTGCTCGCGCACTCTCGCCTTTTCCACTTATTTTTATTTTTGATTTATTTTTGATTTATTTTGTCAATTTTTAAAAAAAAATACGCATCGTGCTGTGCTGTTTGTGTTTGCTTGAGTGCATTCGCGCGCTCTCGCTTTCTGCACTTTACAATTTTTTTGTTATTATTTATCTATTCCTGAGAGTTTATCTTATTTTTTATTTGTTTATTTAAATGAAGTCGACCAGTTGCCTGCCCTTCCTTCCATTATCCGTCACCGAGACCAACTGAACAAAGTTCTGAGGTCGACCTTGTAAAGATAAGGATTCAGGTCTGTCTGCTGTTTACCTTTGCTCCTGCGCGCATTGCCCTTCTCTCCACATTTATGTGTTTGTTTGTTTGTCTATCTAAACTTTTGGGTTTTTATTTCTAATGAGGTCGACCAGTTTTCTATTTATTATTTTTTTTACTACGCATCAAGCTGCGCTGCTTGTCTTTGCTCCTGTGTCCTCACGCACTCTCGCCTTTTCCACTTATTTTTATTTTTGATTTATTTTTGATTTATTTTGTCAATTTTAAAAAAAATACGCATCGTGCTGTGCTGTTTGTGTTTGCTTGAGTGCGTTCGCGCGCTCTCGCTTTCTGCACTTTACAATTTTTTTGTTATTATTTATCTATTCCTGAGAGTTTATCTTATTTTTTATTTGTTTATTTAAATGAAGTCGACCAGGTGCCTGCCCTTCCTTCCATTATCCGTCACCGAGACAAACTGAACAAAGTTCTGAGGTCGACCTTGTAAATATAAGGATTCAGGTCTGTCTGCTGTTTACCTTTGCTCCTGCACGCACTGCCCTTCTCTCCACATTTATGTGTTTGTTTGTTTGTCTATCTAATCTTTTGGGTTTTTATTTCTAATGAGGTCGACCAGTTTTCTATTTATTATTTTTTTTACTACGCATCAAGCTCCGCTGCTTGTCTTTGCTCCTGTGTGCTCGCGCACTCTCGCCTTTTCCACTTATTTTTATTTTTGATTTATTTTTGATTTATTTTGTCAATTTAAAAAAAATACGCATCGTGCTGTGCTGTTTGTGTTTGCTTGAGTGCATTCGCGCGCTCTCGCTTTCTCCACTATAAAATTTTTTTGTTATTATTTATCTATTCCTGAGAGTTTATCTTATTTTTTATTTGTTTATTTAAATGAAGTCGACCAGTTGCCTGCCCTTCCTTCCATTATCCGTCACCGAGACAAACTGAACAAAGTTCTGAGGTCGACCTTGTAAAGATAAGGATTCAGGTCTGTCTGCTGTTTACCTTTGCTCCTGCGCGCACTGCCCTTCTCTCCACATTTATGTGTTTGTTTGTTTGTCTATCTAACCTTTTGGGTTTTTAATTCTAATGAGGTCGACCAGTTGTCTATTTATTATTTTTTTACTACGCATCAAGCTGCGCTGCTTGTCTTTGCTCCTGTGTGCTCGCGCACTCTCGCCTTTTCCACTTATTTTTATTTTTGATTTATTTTGTCAATTTAAAAAAAATACGCATCGTGCTGTGCTGTTTGTGTTTGCTTGAGTGCATTCGCGCGCTCTCGCTTTCTCCACTTTTCAATTTTTTTGTTATTATTTATCTATTCCTGAGAGTTTATCTTATTTTTTATTTGTTTATTTAAATGAAGTCGACCAGGTGCCTGCCCTTCCTTCCATTATCCGTCACCGAGACAAACTGAACAAAGTTCTGAGGTCGACCTTGTAAATATAAGGATTCAGGTCTGTCTGCTGTTTACCTTTGCTCCTGCACGCACTGCCCTTCTCTCCACATTTATGTGTTTGTTTGTTTGTCTATCTAATCTTTTGGGTTTTTATTTCTAATGAGGTTGACCAGTTGTCTATTTATTATTTTTTTTACTACGCATCAAGCTGCGCTGCTTGTCTTTGCTCCTGTGTGCTCGCACACTCTCGCCTTTTCCACTTATTTTTATTTTTGATTTATTTTTTATTTATTTTGTCAATTTTATAAAAAATACGCATCGTGCTGTGCTGTTTGTGTTTGCTTGAGTGCATTCGCGCGCCTTCGGTTTCTCCACTTTACAATCTTTTTGTTATTATTTATCTATTCCTGAGGGTTTATCTTATTTTTTATATGTTTATTTAAATGAAGTCGACCAGTTGCCTGGTCCTTCCATTATCCATCACCGAGACAAACTGAACAAAGTTCTGAGGTCGACCTTGTAAAGATAAGGATTCAGGTCTGTCTGCTGTTTACCTTTGCTCCTGCGCGCACTGCCCTTCTCTCCACATTTATGTGTTTGTTTGTTTGTCTATCTAATCTTTTGCGTTTTTATTTCTAATGAGGTCGACCAGTTGTCTATTTATTATTTTTTTTACTACGCATCAAGCTGCGCTGCTTGTCTTTGCTCCTGTGTGCTCGCGCACTCTCGCCTTTCCCACTTATTTTTATTTTTGATTTATTTTTGATTTATTTTGTCAATTTTAAAAAAAAATACGCATCGTGCTGTGCTGTTTGTGTTTGCTTGAGTGCATTCGCGCGCTCTCGCTTTCTCCACTTTACAATTTTTGTTATTATTTATCTATTCCTGAGAGTTTATCTTATTTTTTATTTGTTTATTTAAATGAAGTCGACCAGTTGCCTGCCCTTCCTTCCATTATCCGTCACCGAGACAAACTGAACAAAGTTCTGAGGTCGAACTTGTAAAGATAAGGATTCAGGTCTGTCTGCTGTTTACCTTTGCTCCTGCGCGCACTGCCCTTCTCTCCACATGTATGTGTTTGTTTGTTTGTCTATCTAATCTTTTGGGTTTTTATTTCTAATGAGGTCGATCAGTTGTCTATTTATTATTTTTTTTACTACGCATCAAGCTGCGCTGCTTGTGTTTGCTCCTGTGTGCTCGCGCACTCTCGCCTTTTCCACTTATTTTTATTTTTGATTTATATTTGATTTATTTTGTCAATTTAAAAAAAATACGCATCATGCTGTGCTGTTTGTGTTTGCTTGAGTGCATTCGCGCGCTCTCGCTTTCTCCACTTTACAATTTTTTTGTTATTATTTATCTATTCCTGAGAGTTTATCTTATTTTTTATTTGTTTATTTAAATGAAATCGACCAGTTGCCTGCCCTTCCTTCCATTATCCGTCACCGAGACAAACTGAACAAAGTTCTGAGGTCGACCTTGTAAAGATAAGGTCAGGTCTGTCTGCTGTTTACCTTTGCTCCTGCGCGCACTGCCCTTCTCTCCACATTTATGTGTTTGTTTGTTTGTCTCTCTAATCTTTTGGGTTTTTATTTCTAATGAGGTCGACCAGTTGTCTATTTATTATTTTTTTTACTACTAATCAAGCTGCACTGCTTGTCTTTGCTCCTGTGTGCTCGCGCACTCTCGCCTATACCACTTATTTTTATTTTTGATTTATTTTTGATTTATTTGGTCAATTAAAAAAAAATTCGCATCGTGCTGTGCTGTTTGTGTTTGCTTGAGTGCATTCGCGCGCTCTCGCTTTCTCCACTTTACAATGTTTTTGTTATTATTTATCTATTCCTGAGAGTTTATCTTATTTTTTATTTTTTTATTTAAATGAAGTCGACCAGTTGCCTGCCCTTCCTTCAATTATCCGTCACCGAGACAAACTGAACAAAGTTCTGAGGTCGACCTTGTAAAGATAAGGATTCAGGTCTGTCTGCTTTTACCTTTGCTCCTGCGTGCACTGCCCTTCTCTCCACATTTATGTGTTTGTTTGTTTGTCTATCTAATCTTTTGGGTTTTTATTTCTAATGAGGTCGACCAGTTGTCTATTTATTATTTTTTTTACTACGCATCAAGCTGCTCCGCTTGTCTTTGCTCCTGTGTGCTCGCGCACTCTCGCCATTTCCACTTATTTTTATTTTTGATTTATTTTTGATTTATTTTGTCAATTCAAAAAAATACGCATCGTGCTGTGCTGTTTGTGTTTGCTTGAGTGCATTCGCGCGCTCTCGCTACCTCCACTTTACAATTTTTTTGTTATTATTTATCTATTCCTGAGAGTTTATCTTATTTTTTATTTGTTTATTTAAATGAAGTCGACCAGTTGCCTGCGCTTCCTTCCATTATCCGTCACCGAGGCAAACTGAACAAAGTTCTGAGGTCGACCTTGTAAAGATAAGGATTCAGGTCTGTCTGCTGGTTACCTTTGCTCCTGCGCGCACTGCCCTTATCTCCACATTTATGTGTTTGTTTGTTTGTCTATCTAATCTTTTGGGTTTTTATTTCTAATGAGGTCGACCAGTTGTCTATTTATTATTTTTTTTACTACGCATCAAGCTGCTCGGCTTGTCTTTGCTCCTGTGTGCTCGCGCACTGTCACCTTTTCCACTTATTTTTATTTTTGATTTATTTTTGATTTATTTTGTCAATTAAAAAAAAATACGCATCGTGCTGTGCTGTTTGTGTTTGCTTGAGTGCATTCGCGCGCTCTCGCTACCTCCACTTTACAATTTTTTGTTATTATTTATCTATTCCTGAGAGTTTATCTTATTTTTTATTTGTTTATTTAAATGAAGTCGACCAGTTGCCTGTCCTTCCTTCCATTATCCGTCACCGAGGCAAACTGAACAAATTTCTGAGGTCGACCTTGTAAAGATAAGGATTCAGTTCTGTCTGCTGGTTACCTTTGCTCCTGCGCGCACTGCCCTTATCTCCACATTTATGTGTTTGTTTGTTTGTCTATCTAATCTTTTGGGTTTTTATTTCTAATGAGGTCGACCAGTTGTCTATTTATTATTTTTTTTACTACGCATCAAGCTGCTCTGCTTGTCTTTGCTCCTGTGTGCTCGCGCACTCTCGCCTTTTCCACTTATTTTTATTTTTGATTTATTTTTGATTTATTTTGTCAATTTAAAAAAAATACGCATCGTGTTGTGCTGTTTGTGTTTGCCTGAGTGCATTCGCGCGCTCTCGCTTTCTCCACTTTACAATTTTTTTGTTATTATTTATCTATTCCTGAGAGTTTATCTTATTTTTTATTTGTTTATTTAAATGAAGTCGACCAGTTGCCTGCCCTTCCTTCCATTATCCGTCACCGAGACAAACTGAACAAAGTTCTGAGGTCGACCTTGTAAAGATAAGGATTCAGGTCTGTCTGCTGGTTACCTTTGCTCCTGCGCGCACTGCCCTTATCTCCACATTTATGTGTTTGTTTGTTTGTCTATCTAATCTTTTGGGTTTTTATTTCTAATGAGGTCGACCAGTTGTCTATTTATTATTTTTTTTTACTACGCATCAAGCTGCGCTGCTTGTCTTTGCTCCTGTGTGCTCGCGCACTCTCGCCTTTTCCACTTATTTTTATTTTTGATTTATTTTTGATTTATTTTGTCAATTTTTAAAAAAAAATACGCATCGTGCTGTGCTGTTTGTGTTTGCTTGAGTGCATTCGCGCGCTCTCGCTTTCTGCACTTTACAATTTTTTTGTTATTATTTATCTATTCCTGAGAGTTTATCTTATTTTTTATTTGTTTATTTAAATGAAGTCGACCAGTTGCCTGCCCTTCCTTCCATTATCCGTCACCGAGACCAACTGAAAAAAGTTCTGAGGTCGACCTTGTAAAGATAAGGATTCAGGTCTGTCTGCTGTTTACCTTTGCTCCTGCGCGCATTGCCCTTCTCTCCACATTTATGTGTTTGTTTGTTTGTCTATCTAAACTTTTGGGTTTTTATTTCTAATGAGGTCGACCAGTTTTCTATTTATTATTTTTTTTACTACGCATCAAGCTGCGCTGCTTGTCTTTGCTCCTGTGTCCTCACGCACTCTCGCCTTTTCCACTTATTTTTATTTTTGATTTATTTTTGATTTATTTTGTCAATTTTAAAAAAAATACGCATCGTGCTGTGCTGTTTGTGTTTGCTTGAGTGCGTTCGCGCGCTCTCGCTTTCTGCACTTTACAATTTTTTTGTTATTATTTATCTATTCCTGAGAGTTTATCTTATTTTTTATTTGTTTATTTAAATGAAGTCGACCAGGTGCCTGCCCTTCCTTCCATTATCCGTCACCGAGACAAACTGAACAAAGTTCTGAGGTCGACCTTGTAAATATAAGGATTCAGGTCTGTCTGCTGTTTACCTTTGCTCCTGCACGCACTGCCCTTCTCTCCACATTTATGTGTTTGTTTGTTTGTCTATCTAATCTTTTGGGTTTTTATTTCTAATGAGGTCGACCAGTTTTCTATTTATTATTTTTTTTACTACGCATCAAGCTCCGCTGCTTGTCTTTGCTCCTGTGTGCTCGCGCACTCTCGCCTTTTCCACTTATTTTTATTTTTGATTTATTTTTGATTTATTTTGTCAATTTAAAAAAAATACGCATCGTGCTGTGCTGTTTGTGTTTGCTTGAGTGCATTCGCGCGCTCTCGCTTTCTCCACTATAAAATTTTTTTGTTATTATTTATCTATTCCTGAGAGTTTATCTTATTTTTTATTTGTTTATTTAAATGAAGTCGACCAGTTGCCTGCCCTTCCTTCCATTATCCGTCACCGAGACAAACTGAACAAAGTTCTGAGGTCGACCTTGTAAAGATAAGGATTCAGGTCTGTCTGCTGTTTACCTTTGCTCCTGCGCGCACTGCCCTTCTCTCCACATTTATGTGTTTGTTTGTTTGTCTATCTAACCTTTTGGGTTTTTAATTCTAATGAGGTCGACCAGTTGTCTATTTATTATTTTTTTACTACGCATCAAGCTGCGCTGCTTGTCTTTGCTCCTGTGTGCTCGCGCACTCTCGCCTTTTCCACTTATTTTTATTTTTGATTTATTTTGTCAATTTAAAAAAAATACGCATCGTGCTGTGCTGTTTGTGTTTGCTTGAGTGCATTCGCGCGCTCTCGCTTTCTCCACTTTTCAATTTTTTTGTTATTATTTATCTATTCCTGAGAGTTTATCTTATTTTTTATTTGTTTATTTAAATGAAGTCGACCAGGTGCCTGCCCTTCCTTCCATTATCCGTCACCGAGACAAACTGAACAAAGTTCTGAGGTCGACCTTGTAAATATAAGGATTCAGGTCTGTCTGCTGTTTACCTTTGCTCCTGCACGCACTGCCCTTCTCTCCACATTTATGTGTTTGTTTGTTTGTCTATCTAATCTTTTGGGTTTTTATTTCTAATGAGGTTGACCAGTTGTCTATTTATTATTTTTTTTACTACGCATCAAGCTGCGCTGCTTGTCTTTGCTCCTGTGTGCTCGCACACTCTCGCCTTTTCCACTTATTTTTATTTTTGATTTATTTTTTATTTATTTTGTCAATTTTATAAAAAATACGCATCGTGCTGTGCTGTTTGTGTTTGCTTGAGTGCATTCGCGCGCCTTCGGTTTCTCCACTTTACAATCTTTTTGTTATTATTTATCTATTCCTGAGGGTTTATCTTATTTTTTATATGTTTATTTAAATGAAGTCGACCAGTTGCCTGGTCCTTCCATTATCCATCACCGAGACAAACTGAACAAAGTTCTGAGGTCGACCTTGTAAAGGTAAGGATTCAGGTCTCTCTGCTGTTTACATTTGCTCCTGCCCGCACTGCCCTTCTCTCCACATTTATGTGTTTGTTTGTCTATCTAATCTTTTGGGTTTTTATTTCTAATGAGGTTGACCAGTTGTCTATTTATTATTTTTTTCACTACGCATCAAGCTGCGCTGCTTGTCTTTGCTCCTGTGTGCTCGGACACTATCGCCTTTTCCACTTATTTTTATTTTTGATTTATTTTGTCAATTTTAAAAAAATACGCATCGTGCTGTGCTGTTTGTGTTTGCTTGAGTGCATTCGCGCGCTCTCGCTTTCTCCACTTTACAATTTTTTTGTTATTATTTATCTATTCCTGAGAGTTTATCTTATTTTTTATTTGTTTATTTAAATGAAGTCGACCAGTTGCCTGCCCTTCCTTCCATTATCCGTCACCGAGACAAACTGAACAAAGTTCTGAGGTCGACCTTGTAAAGATAAGGATTCTGGTCTGTCTGCTGTTTACCTTTGCTCCTGCGCGCACTGCCCTTCTCTCCACATTTATGTGTTTGTTTGTTTGTCTATCTAATCTTTTGGGTTTTTATTTCTAATGAGGTCGACCAGTTTTCTATTTATTATTTTTTTTACTACGCATCAAGCTGCGCTGCTTGTCTTTGCTCCTGTGTGCTCACGCACTCTCGCCTTTTCCACTTATTTTTATTTTTGATTTATTTTTGATTTATTTTGTCAATTTAAAAAAAATACGCATCGTGCTGTGCTGTTTGTGTTTGCTTGAGTGCATTCGCGCGCTCTCGCTTTCTCCACTATAAAATTTTTTTGTTATTATTTATCTATTCCTGAGAGTTTATCTTATTTTTTATTTGTTTATTTAAATGAAGTCGACCAGTTGCCTGACCTTCCTTCCATTATCCGTCACCGAGACAACTGAACAAAGTTCTGAGGTCGACCTTGTAAAGATAAGGATTCAGGTCTGTCTGCTGTTTACCTTTGCTCCTGCGCGCACTGCCCTTCTCTCCACATTTATGTGTTTGTTTGTTTGTCTATCTAACCTTTTGGGTTTTTATTTCTAATGAGGTCGACCAGTTGTCTATTTATTATTTTTTTACTACGCATCAAGCTGCGCTGCTTGTCTTTGCTCCTGTGTGCTCGCGCACTCTCGCCTTTTCCACTTATTTTTATTTTTGATTTATTTTTGATTTATTTTGTCAATTTCAAAAAAAAATACGCATCGTGCTGTGCTGTTTGTGTTTGCTTGAGTGCATTTGCCCGCTCTCGCTTTCTCCACTTTACAATTTTTTTGTTATTATTTAGCTATTCCTGAGAGTTTATCTTATTTTTTATTCGGTTATTTAAATGAAGTCGACCAGTTGCCTGCCCTTCCTTCCATTATCCGTCACCGAGACAAACTGAACAAAGTTCTGAGGTCGACCTTGTAAAGATAAGGATTCAGGTCTGTCTGCTGTTTACCTTTGCTCCTGCGCGCACTGCCCTTCTCTCCACATTTATGTGTTTGTTTGTTTTTCTATCTAATCTTTTGGGTTTTTATTTCTAATGAGGTCGACCAGTTGTCTATTTATTATTTTTTTTACTACGCATCAAGCTGCGCTGCTTGTCTTTGCTCCTGTGTGCTCGCGCACTCTCGCCTTTTCCACTTATTTTTATTTTTGATTTATTTTTTATTTATTTTGTCAATTTTAAAAAAAAATACGCATCGTGCTGTGCTGTTTGTGTTTGCTTGAGTGCATTCGCGCGCTCTCGCTTTCTCCACTTTACTATTTTTTTGTTATTATTTATCTATTCCTGAGAGTTTATCTTATTTTTTATTTGTTTTTTTAAATGAAGTCGACCAGTTGCCTGCCCTTCCTTCCATTATCCGTCACCGAGACAAACTGAACAAAGTTCTGAGGTCGACCTTGTAAAGATAAGGATTCAGGTCTGTCTGCTGTTTACCTTTGCTCCTGCGCGCACTGCCCATCTCTCCACATTTATGTGTTTG
This sequence comes from Perognathus longimembris pacificus, assembly GCF_023159225.1. Classification (NCBI taxonomy): domain Eukaryota; kingdom Metazoa; phylum Chordata; class Mammalia; order Rodentia; family Heteromyidae; genus Perognathus; species Perognathus longimembris. The sequence continues at coordinate 22,004 of NW_025960114.1, read as the reverse complement.
TTTGTTTGTCTATCTAATCTTTTGGGTTTTTATTTCTAATGAGGTCGACCAGTTGTCTATTTATTATTTTTTTTACTACGCATCAAGCTGCGCTGCTTGTCTTTGCTCCTGTGTGCTCGCGCACTCTCGCCTTTTCCACTTATTTTTATTTTTGATTTATTTTGTCATTTTAAAAAAAATACGCATCATGCTGTGCTGTTTGTGTTTGCTTGAGTGCATTCGCGCGCTCTCGCTTTCTCCACTATACAATTTTTTTGTAATTATTTATCTATTCCTGAGAGTTTATCTTACTTTTTATTTGTTTATTTAAATGAAGTCGACCAGTTGCCTGCCCTTCCTTCCATTATCCGTCACCGAGACAAAATGAACAAAGTTCTGAGGTCGACCTTGTAAAGATAAGGATTCAGGTCTGTCTGCTGTTTACCTTTGCTCCTGCACGCACTGCCCTTCTCTCCATATTTATGTGTTTGTTTGTTTGTCTATCTAATCTTTTGTGTTTTTATTTCTAATGAGGTCGACCAGTTGTCTATTTATTATTTTTTTTACTACGCATCAAGCTGGGCTCCTTGTCTTTGCTCCTGTGTGCTCGCGCACTCTCGCCTTTTCCACTTATTTTAAATTTTTTTTTTTTTTTTTTTTTTTTTTTTTTTTTTTTGGCCAGTCGTGGGCCTTGGACTCAGGGCCTGAGCACTGTCCCTGGCTTCTTCCCGCTCAAGGCTAGCACTCTGCCTCTTGAGCCACAGCGCCGCTTCTGGCAGTTTTTTTGTATATGTGGTGCTGGGGAATCGAACCTAGGGCCTCGTGTATCCGAGGCAGGCACTCTTGCCACTAGGCTATATCCCCAGCCCCCCACTTATTTTAATTTTTGATTTATTTTGTCAATTTTAAAAAAAATACGCATCGTGCTGTGCTGTTTGTGTTTGCTTGAGTGCATTCGCGCTCTCTCCCTTTCTCCACTTTACAATTTTTTTTATTATTTATCTATTCCTGAGAGTTTATCTTATTTTTTATTTGTTTATTTAAATGAAGTCGACCAGTTGCCTGCCCTTCCTTCCATTATCCGTCACCGAGACAAACTGAACAAAGTTCTGAGGTCGACCTTGTAAAGATAAGGATTCAGGTCTGTCTGCTGTTTACCTTTGCTCCTGCGCGCCCTGCCCTTCTCTCCACATTTATGTGTTTGTTTGTTTGTCTATCTAATCTTTTGGGTTTTTATTTCTAATGAGGTCGACCAGTTGTCTATTTATTATTTTTTTTACTACGCATCAAGCTGCGCTGCTTGTCTTTGCTCCTTTGTGCTCGCGCACTCTCGCCTTTTCCACTTATTTTTATTTTTGATTTATTTTTGATTTATTTTGTCAATTTAAAAAAAATACGCATCGTGCTGTGCTGTTTGTGTTTGCTTGAGTGCATTCGCACGCTCTCGCTTTCTCCACTTTACAATTTTTTTGTTATTATTTATCTATTCCTGAGAGTTTATCTTATTTTTTATTTGTTTATTTAAATGAAGTCGACCAGTTGCCTGCCCTTCCTTCCATTATCCGTCACCGAGACAAAATGAACAAAGTTCTGAGGTCGACCTTGTATATATAAGGATTCAGGTCCGTCTGCTGGTTACCTTTGCACCTGCGCGCACTGCCCATCTCTCCACATTTATGTGTTTGTTTGTTTGTCTATCTAATCTTTTGGGTTTTTATTTCTAATGAGGTCGACCAGTTGTCTATTTATTAGTTTTTTTACTACGCATCAAGCTGCGCTGCTTGTCTTTGCTCCTGTGTGCTCGCGCACTCTCGCCTTTTCCACTTATTTTTATTTTTGAATTATTTTTGATTTATTTTGTCAATTTTAAAAAAAAAATACGCATCATGCTGTGCTGTTTGTGTTTGCTTGAGTGCATTCGCGCGCTCTCGCTTTCACCACTTTACAATTTTTTTGTTATTATTTATCTATTCCTGAGAGTTTATCTTATTATTTTTTTTTATTTAAATGAAGTCGACCAGTTGCCTGCCCTTCCTTCCATTATCCGTCACCGAGACAAACTGAACAAAGTTCTGAGGTCGACCTTGTAAAGATAAGGATTCAGGTCTGTCTGCTGTTTACCTTTGCTCCTGCACGCACTGCCCTTCTCTCCACATTTATGTGTTTGTTTGTTTGTCTATCTAATCTTTTGGGTTTTTATTTCTAATGAGGTCGACCAGTTGTCTATTTATTATTTTTTTTACTACGCATCAAGCTGCGCTGCTTGTTTTGCTCCTGTGTGCTCGCGCACCCTCGCCTTTTCCACTTATTTTTATTTTTGATTTATTTTTGATTTATTTTGTCAATTTTAAAAAAAAATACGCATCGTGCTGTGCTGTTTGTGTTTGCTTGAGTGCATTCGCGCTCTCTCCCTTTCTCCACTTTACAATTTTTTTTTATTATTTATCTATTCCTGAGAGTTTATCTTATTTTTTATTTGTTTATTTAAATGAAGTCGACCATTTGCCTGCCCTTCCTTCCATTATCCATCACCGAGACAAACTGAACAAAGTTCTGAGGTCGACCTTGTAAAGATAAGGATTCAGGTCTGTCTGCTGGTTACCTTTGCTCCTGCGCGCCCTGCCCTTCTCTCCACATTTATGTGTTTGTTTGTTTGTCTATCTAATCTTTTGGGTTTTTATTTCTAATGAGGTCGACCAGTTGTCTATTTATTATTTTTTTTTACTACGCATCAAGCTGCGCTGCTTGTCTTTGCTCCTGTGTGCTCGCACACTCTCGCCTTTTCCACTTACTGTTATTTTTGATATATTTTTGATTTATTTTGTCAATTTAAAAAAAATACGCATCGTGCTGTGCTGTTTATGTTTGCTTGAGTGCTTTCGCGGGCTCTCGCTTTCTCCACTTTACAATGTTTTTGTTATTATTTATCTATTCCTGAGAGTTTATCTTATTTTTTATTTGTTTATTTAAATGAAGTCGACCAGATGCCTGCCCTTCCTTCCATTATCCGTCACAGAGACAAACTGAACAAAGCTCTGAGTTCGACCTTGTAAAGATAAGGATTCAGGTCTGTCTGCTGGTTACCTTTGCTCCTGCGCGCCCTGCACTTCTCTCCACATTTATGTGTTTGTTTGTTTGTCTGTCTAATCTTTTGGGTTTTTATTTCTGATAAGGTCGACCAGTTGTCTATTTATTATTTTTTTTACTACGCATCAAGCTGCGCTGCTTGTCTTTGCTCCTGTGTGCTCGCGCACTCTCGCCTTTTCCACTTATTTTTATTTTTGATTTATTTTTGATTTATTTTGTCAATTTAAAAAAAATACGCATCGTGCTGTGCTGTTTGTTTTTTCTTGAGGGCATTCGCGCGCTCTCGCTTTCTCCACTTTACAATTTTTTTGTTATTATTTATCTATTCCTGAGAGTTTATCTTATTTTTTATTTGTTTTTTTAAATGAAGTCGACCAGTTGCCTGCCCTTCCTTCCATTATCCGTCACCGAGACAAACTGAACAAAGTTCTGAGGTCGAACTTGTAAAGATAAGGATTCAGGTCTGTCTGATGTTTACCTTTGCTCCTGCGCACACTGCCCTTCTCTCCACATTTATGTGTTTGTTTGTTTGTCTATCTAATCTTATGGGTTTTTATTTCTAATGAGGTCGACCAGTTGTCTATTTATTATTTTTTTTACTACGCATCAAGCTGCGCTGCTTGTCTTTGCTCCTGTGTACTCGCGCACTCTTGCCTTTTCCACATATTTTTATTTTTGATTTATTTTTGATTTATTTTGTCAATTAAAAAAAATACGCATCGTGCTGTGCTGTTTGTGTTTGCTTGAGTGCATTCGCGCGCTCTCGCTTTCTCCACTTTACAATTTTTTTGTTATTATTTATCTATTCCTGAGAGTTTATCTTATTTTTTATTTGTTTATTTGAATGAAGTCGACCAGTTGCCTGCCCTTCCTTGCATTATCCGTCACCGAGACTAACTGAACAAAGTTCTGAGGTCGACCTTGTAAAGATAAGGATTCAGGTCTGTCTGCTGTTTACATTTGCTCCTGCGCGCACTGCCCTTCTCTCCACATTTATGTGTTTGTTTGTTTGTCTATCTAATCTTTTGGGTTTTTATTTCTAATGAGGTCGACCAGTTGTCTATTTATTATTTTTTTTACTACGCATCAAGCTGCGCTGCTTGTCTTTGCTCCTGTGTGCTCGCGCACTCTCGCCTTTTCCACTTATTTTTATTTTTGATTTATTTTTGATTTATGTTGTCAATTTAAAAAAAATACGCATCGTGCTGTGCTGTTTGTGTTTGCTTGAGTGCATTCGCGCGCTCTCGCTTTCTCCACTTTACAATTTTTTGTTATTATTTATCTATTCCTGAGAGTTTATCTTATTTTTTATTTGTTTTTTTAAATGAAGTCGACCAGTTGCCTGCCCTTCCTTCCATTATCCGTCACCGAGACAAACTGAACAAAGTTCTGAGGTCGACCTTGTATATATAAGGATTCAGGTCTGTCTGCTGGTTACATTTGCTCCTGCGCGCACTGCCCTTCTCTCCACTTTTATGTGTTTGTTTGTTTGTCTATCTAATCTTTTGGGTTTTTATTTCTAATGAGGTCGACCAGTTGTCTATTTATTATTATTTTATTTTTTTTTTTTGCCAGTCCTGGGCCTTGGACTCAGGGCCTGAGCACTGTCCCTGGCTTGTTCCCGCTCAAGGCTAGCACTCTGCCACTTTGAGCCACAGGGCCGCTTCTGGCCGTTTTCTGTATATGTGGTGCTGGGGAATCGAACCTAGGGCCTCGTGTATCCGAGGCAGGCATTCTTGCCGCTAGGCTATATCCCCAGCCCTATTATTTTTTTTACTACGCATCAAGTTGCGCTGCTTGTCTTTGCTCCTGTGTGCTCGCGCACTCTCGCCTTTTCCACGTATTTTTATTTTTGATTTATTTTTGATTTATTTTGTCAATTTTAAAAAAAACATACGCATCGTGCTGTGCTGTTTGTGTTTGCTTGAGTGCAGTCGCGCGCTCTCGCTTTCTCCACTTTACAAATTTTGTTATTATTTATCTATTCCTGAGAGTTTATGTTATTTTTTATTTGTTTATTTAAATGAAGTCGACCAGTTGCCTGCCCTTCCTTCCATTATCCGTCACCGAGACAAACTGAACAAAGTTCTGAGGTCGACCTTGTAAAGATAAGGATTCAGGTCTGTCTGCTGTTTACCTTTGCTCCTGCGCGCCCTGCCCTTCTCTCCACATTTATGTGTTTGTTTTTTTGTCTATCTAATCTTTTGGGTTTTTATTTCTAATGAGGTCGACCAGTTGTCTATTTATTATTTTTTTTACTATGCATCAAGCTGCGCTGCTTGTCTTTGCTCCTGTGTGCTTGCGCACTCTCGCCTTTTCCACTTATTATTATTTTTGATTTATTTTTGATTTATTTTGTCAATTTAAAAAAAATACGAATCATGCTGTGCTGTTTGTGTTTGCTTGAGTGCATTCGCGCGCTCTTGCTTTCTCCACTTTCCAATTTTTTTGTTATTATTTATCTATTCCTGAGAGTTTATCTTATTATTTTTTGTTTATTTAAATGAAGTCGACCAGTTGCCTGCCCTTCCTTCCATTATCCGTCACCGAGACAAACTGAACAAAGTTCTGAGGTCGACCTTGTAAAGATAAGGATTCAGGTCTGTCTGCTGGTTACCTGTGCTCCTGCGCGCCCTGCCCTTATCTCCACATTTATGTGTTTGTTTGTTTGTCTATCTAATCTTTTGGGTTTTTATTTCTAATGAGGTCGACCAGTTGTCTATTTATTATTTTTTTTACTACGCATCATGCTGCGCTGCTTGTCTTTGCTCCTGTGTGCTCGCGCACTCTCGCCTTTTCCACTTATTTTTATTTTTGATTTATTTTTGATTTATTTTGTCAATTTAAAAAAAAATACGCATCGTGCTGTGCTGTTTGTGTTTGCTTGAGTGCATTCGCGCTCTCTCGCTTTCTCCACTTTACAATGTTTTTGTTATTATTTATCTATTCCTGAGAGTTTATGTTATTTTTTATTTGTTTATTTAAATGAAGTCGACCAGTTGCCTGCCATTCCTTCCATTATCCGTCACCGAGACAAACTGAACAAAGTTCTGAGGTCGACCTTGTAAAGATAAGGATTCAGGTCTGTCTGCTGTTTACCTTTGCTCCTGCGCGCCCTGCCCTTCTCTCCACATTTATGTGTTTGTTTGTTTGTCTATCTAATCTTTTGGGTTTTTATTTCTAATGAGGTCGACCAGTTGTCTATTTATTATTTTTTTTACTACGCATCAAGCTGCGCTGCTTGTCTTTGCTCCTGTGTACTTGCGCACTCTTGCCTTTTCCACATGTTTTTATTTTTGATTTATTTTTGATTTATTTTGTCAATTTAAAAAAATACGCATCGTGCTGTGCTGTTTGTGTTTGCTTGAGTGCATTCGCGCGCTCTCGCTTTCTCCACTTTACAATTTTTTTGTTGTTATTTATCTATTCCTGAGAGTTTATCTTATTTTTTATTTGTTTATTTGAATGAAGTCGACCAGTTGCCTGCCCTTCCTTCCATCATCCGTCACCGAGACTAACTGAACAAAGTTCTGAGGTCTACCTTGTAAAGATAAGGATTCAGGTCTGTCTGCTGTTTACCTTTGCTCCTGCGCGCACTGCCCTTCTCTCCACATTTATGTGTTTGTTTGTTTGTCTATCTAATCTTTTGGGTTTTTATTTCTAATGAGGTCGACCAGTTGACTATTTATTATTTTTTTTACTACGCATCAAGCTGCGCTGCTTCTCTTTGCTCCTGTGTGCTCGCGCACTCTCGCCTTTTCCACTTATTTTTATTTTTGATTTATTTTTTATTTATTTTGTCAATTTAAAAAAAATACGCATGGTGCTGTGCTGTTTGTGTTTGCTTGAGTGCATTCGCGCGCTCTCGCTTTCTCCACTTTACAATTTTTTTGTTATTATTTATCTATTCCTGAGAGTTTATCTTATTTTTTATTTGTTTATTTAAATGAAGTCGACCAGTTGCCTGCCCTTCCTTCCATTATCCGTCACCGAGACAAACTGAACAAAGTTCTGAGGTCGACCTTGTAAAGATAAGTATTCAGGTCTGTCTGCTGTTTACCTTTGCTCCTGCGCGCACTGCCCTTCTCTCCACATTTATGTGTTTGTTTGTTTGTCTATCGAATCTTTTGGGTTTTTATTTCTAATGAGGTCGACCAGTTGTCTATTTATTATTTTTTTTACTACGCATCAAGCTGCGCTGCTTGTCTTTGCTCCTGTGTGCTCGCGCACTGTCGCCTTTTCCACTTATTTTTATTTTTGATTTATTTTTGATTTATTTTGTCAATTTTAAAAAAAACATACGCATCGTGCTGTGCTGTTTGTGTTTGCTTGAGTGCATTCGCGCGCTCTCGCTTTCTCCACTTTACAAATTTTGTTATTATTTATCTATTCCTGAGAGTTTATCTTATTTTTTATTTGTTTATTTAAATGAAGTCGACCAGTTGCCTGCCCTTCCTTCCATTATCCGTCACCGAGACAAACTGAACAAAGTTCTGAGGTCGACCTTGTAAAGATAAGGATTCAGGTCTGTCTGCTGGTTACCTTTGCTCCTGCGCGCACTGCCCATCTCTCCACATTTATGTGTTTGTTTGTTTGTCTATCTAATCTTTTGGGTTTTTATTTCTAATGAGGTCGACCAGTTGTCTATTTATTATATTTTTTACTACGCATCAAGCTGCGCTGCTTGTCTTTGCTCCTGTGTGCTCGCGCACTCTCGCCTTTTCCACTTATTTTTATTTTTGAATTATTTTTGATTTATTTAGTCAATTTAAAAAAAAAATACGCATCATGCTGTGCTGTTTGTGTTTGCTTGAGTGCATTCGCGCGCTCTCGCTATCTCCACTTTACAATTTTTTTGTAATTATTTATCTATTCCTGAGAGTTTATCTTATTATTTTTTTTTATTTAAATGAAGTCGACCAGTTGCCTGCCCTTCCTTCCATTATCCGTCACCGAGACAAACTGAACAAAGTTCTGAGGTCGACCTTGTAAAGATAAGGATTCAGGTCTGTCTGCTGTTTACCTTTGCTCCTGCACGCACTGCCCTTCTCTCCACATTTATGTGTTTGTTTGTTTGTCTATCTAATCTTTTGGGTTTTTATTTCTAATGAGGTCGACCAGTTTTCTATTTATTATTTTTTTTACTACGCATCAAGCTGCGCTGCTTGTCTTTGCTCCTGTGTGCTCGCGCACTCTCGCCTTTTCCACTTATTTTTATTTTTGATTTATTTTGTCAATTTAAAAAAAACATACGCATCGTGCTGTGCTGTTTGTGTTTGCTTGAGTGCATTCGCGCGCTCTCGCTTTCTCCACTTTACAAATTTTGTTATTATTTATCTATTCCTGAGAGTTTATCTTATTTTTTATTTGTTTATTTAAATGAAGTCGACCAGTTGCCTGCCCTTCCTTCCATTATCCGTCACCGAGACAAACTGAACAAAGTTCTGAGGTCGACCTTGTAAAGATAAGGATTCAGGTCTGTCTGCTGGTTACCTTTGCTCCTGCGCGCACTGCCCATCTCTCCACATTTATGTGTTTGTTTTTTTGTCTATCTAATCTTTTGGGTTTTTATTTCTAATGAGGTCGACCAGTTGTCTATTTATTATATTTTTTACTACGCATCAAGCTGCGCTGCTTGTCTTTGCTCCTGTGTGCTCGCGCACTCTCGCCTTTTCCACTTATTTTTATTTTTGAATTATTTTTGATTTATTTAGTCAATTAAAAAAAATACGCATCATGCTGTGCTGTTTGTGTTTGCTTGAGTGCATTCGCGCGCTCTCGCTTTCTCCACTTTACAATTTTTTTGTAATTATTCATCTATTCCTGAGAGTTTATCTTATTATTATTTTTTATTTAAATGAAGTCGACCAGTTGCCTGCCCTTCCTTCCATTATCCGTCACCGAGACAAACTGAACAAAGTTCTGAGGTCGACCTTGTAAAGATAAGGATTCAGGTCTGTCTGCTGTTTACCTTTGCTCCTGCACGCACTGCCCTTCTCTCCACATTTATGTGTTTGTTTGTTTGTCTATCTAATCTTTTGGGTTTTTATTTCTAATGAGGTCGACCAGTTTTCTATTTATTATTTTTTTTACTACGCATCAAGCTGCGCTGCTTGTCATTGCTCCTGTGTGCTCGCGCACTCTCGCCTTTTCCACTTATTTTTATTTTTGATTTATTTTGTCAATTTAAAAAAATACGCATCGTGCTGATCTGTTTGGGTTTGCTTGAGTGCATTCGCGCTCTCTCGCTTTCTCCACTTTACAATTTTTTTTATTATTTATCTATTCCTGAGAGTTTATCTTATTTTTTATTTGTTTATTTAAATGAAGTCGACCAGTTGCCTGCCCTTCCTTCCATTATCCGTCACCGAGACAAACTGAACAAAGTTCTGAGGTCGACCTTGTAAAGATAAGGATTCAGGTCTGTCTGCTGTTTACCTTTGCTCCTGCGCGAACTGCCCTTCTCTCCACATTTATGTGTTTGTTTGTTTGTCTATCTAATCTTTTGGGTTTTTATTTCTAATGAGGTCGACCAGTTGTCTATTTATTATTTTTTTTAATACGCATCAAGCTGCGCTGCTTGTCTTTGCTCATGTGTGCTCGCGCACTGTCGCCTTTTCCACTTATTTTTATTTTTGATTTATTTTTGATTTATTTTGTCAATTTAAAAAAAATACGCTTCGTGCTGTGCTGTTTGTGTTTGCTTGAGTGCATTCGCGCGCTCTCGCTTTCTCCACTTTACAATTTTTTTGTTATTATTTATCTATTCCTGAGAGTTTATCTTATTTTTTATTTGTTTATTTAAATGAAGTCGACCAGTTGCCTGCCCTTCCTTCCATTATCCGTCACCGAGACAAACTGAACAAAGTTCTGAGGTCGACCTTGTAAAGATAAGGATTCAGGTCTGTCTGCTGTTTACCTTTGCTCCTGCGCGCACTGCCCTTCTCTCCACATTTATGTGTTTGTTTGTTTGTCTATCGAATCTTTTGGGTTTTTATTTCTAATGAGGTCGACCAGTTGTCTATTTATTATTTTTTTTACTACGCATCAAGCTGCGCTGCTTGTCTTTGCTCCTGTGTGCTCGCGCACTGTCGCCTTTTCCACTTATTTTTATTTTTGATTTATTTTTGATTTATTTTGTCAATTTTAAAAAAAACATACGCATCGTGCTGTGCTGTTTGTGTTTGCTTGAGTGCATTCGCGCGCTCTCGTTTTCTCCACTTTACATATTTTGTTATTATTTATCTATTCCTGAGAGTTTATCTTATTTTTTATTTGTTTATTTAAATGAAGTCGACCAGTTGCCTGCCCTTCCTTCCATTATCCGTCACCGAGACAAACTGAACAAAGTTCTGAGGTCGACCTTGTAAAGACAAGGATTCAGGTCTGTCTGCTGGTTACCTTTGCTCCTGCGCGCACTGCCCATCTCTCCACATTTATGTGTTTGTTTTTTTGTCTATCTAATCTTTTGGGTTTTTATTTCTAATGAGGTCGACCAGTTGTCTATTTATTATATTTTTTACTACGCATCAAGCTGCGCTGCTTGTCTTTGCTCCTGTGTGCTCGCGCACTCTCGCCTTTTCCACTTATTTTTATTTTTGAATTATTTTTGATTTATTTAGTCAATTTAAAAAAAAATACGCATCATGCTGTGCTGTTTGTGTTTGCTTGAGTGCATTCGCGCGCTCTCGCTTTCTCCACTTTACAATTTTTTTGTAATTATTTATCTATTCCTGAGAGTTAATCTTATTATTTTTTTATTTAAATGAAGTCGACCAGTTGCCTGCCCTTCCTTCCATTATCCGTCACCGAGACAAACTGAACAAAGTTCTGAGGTCGACCTTGTAAAGATAAGGATTCAGGTCTGTCTGCTGTTTACCTTTGCTCCTGCACGCACTGCCCTTCTCTCCACATTTATGTGTTTGTTTGTTTGTCTATCTAATCTTTTGGGTTTTTATTTCTAATGAGGTCGACCAGTTTTCTATTTATTATTTTTTTTACTACGCATCAAGCTGCGCTGCTTGTCTTTGCTCCTGTGTGCTCGCGCACTCTCGCCTTTTCCACTTATTTTTATTTTTGATTTATTTTGTCAATTTAAAAAAAAATACGCATCGTGCTGTGCTGTTTGTGTTTGCTTGAGTGCATTCGCGCTCTCTCGCTTTCTCCACTTTACAATTTTTTTATTATTTATCTATTCCTGAGAGTTTATCTTATTTTTTATTTGTTCATTTAAATGAAGTCGACCAGTTGCCTGCCCTTCCTTCCATTATCCGTCACCGAGACAAACTGAACAGAGTTCTGAGGTCGACCTTGTAAAGATAAGGATTCAGGTCTGTCTGCTGGTTACCTTTGCTCCTGCGCGCCCTGCCCTTCTTTCCACATTTATGTGTTTGTTTGTTTGTCTATCTAATCTTTTGGGTTTTTATTTCTAATGAGGTCGACCAGTTTTCTATTTATTATTTTTTTTACTACGTATCAAGCTGCGCTGCTTGTCTTTGCTCCTGTGTGCTCGCGCACTCTCGCCTTTTCCACTTATTTTTATTTTTGATTTATTTTTGATTTATTTTGTCACTTAAAAAAAAATACGCATCGTGCTGTGCTGTTTGTGTTTGCTTGAGTGCATTCGCGCGCTCTCGCTTTCTCCACTTTACAATTTTTTTGTTATTATTTATCTATTCCTGAGAGTTTATCTTATTATTTTTTTTTATTTAAATGAAGTCGACCAGTTGCCTGCCCTTCCTTCCATTATCCGTCACCGAGACAAACTGAACAAAGTTCTGAGGTCGACCTTGTAAAAATAAGGATTCAGGTCTGTCTGCTGGTTACCTTTGCTCCTGCGCGCCCTGCCCTTCTCTCCACATTTATGTGTTTGTTTGTTTGTCTATCTAATCTTTTGGGTTTTTATTTCTAATGAGGTCGACCAGTTGTCTATTTATTATTTTTTTTAATACGTATCAAGCTGCGCTGCTTGTCTTTGCTCCTGTGTGCTCGCGCACTCTCGCCTTTTCCACTTATTTTTATTTTTGATTTATTTTTTATTTATTTTGTCACTTTAAAAAAAATACGCATCGTGCTGTGCTGTTTGTGTTTGCTTGAGTGCATTCGCGCGCTCTCGCTTTCTCCACGTTACAATTTTTTTGTTATTATTTATCTATTCCTGAGAGTTTATCTTATTTTTTATTTGTTTATTTAAATGAAGTCGACCAGTTGCCTGCCCTTCCTTCCATTATCCGTCACCGAGACAAACTGAACAAAGTTCTGAGCTCGACCTAGTAAAGATAAGGGTTCAGGTCTGTCTGCTGTTTACCTTTGCTCCTGTACGCACTGCCCTTCTCTCCACATTTATGTGTTTGTTTGTTTGTCTATCTAATCTTTTGGGTTTTTATTTCTAATGAGGTCGACCAGTTGTCTATTTATTATTTTTTTTACTACGCATCAAGCTGCGCTGCTTGTCTTTGCTCCTGTGTGCTCGCGCACTCTCGCCTTTTCCACTTATTTTTATTTTTGATTTATTTTGTCAATTTAAAAAAAAAATACGCATCGTGCTGTGCTGTTTGTGTTTGCTTGAGTGCATTCGCGCTCTCTCGCTTTCTCCATTTTACAATTTTTTTTATTATTTATCTATTCCTGAGAGTTTATCTCATTTTTTATTTGTTTATTTAAATGAAGTCGACCAGTTGCCTGCCCTTCCTTCCATTATCTGTCACCGAGACAAACTGAACAAAGTTCTGAGGTCGACCTTGTAAAGATAAGGATTCAGGTCTGTGTGCTGTTTACCTTTGCTCCTGCGCGCACTGCCCTTCTCTCCACATTTATGTGTTTGTTTGTTTGTCTATCTAATCTTTTGGGTTTTTATTTCTAATGAGGTCGACCAGTTGTCTATTTATTATTTTTTTTACTACGCATCAAGCTGCGCTGCTTGTCTTTGCTCCTGTGTGCTCGCGCACTCTCGCCTTTTCCACTTATTTTTATTTTTGATTTATTTTTGATTTATTTTGTCAATTTTAAAAAAAACATACGCATCGTGCTGTGCTGTTTGTGTTTGCTTGAGTGCATTCGCGCGCTCTCGCTTTCTCCACTTTACAAATTTTGTTATTATTTATCTATTCCTGAGAGTTTATCTTATTTTTTATTTGTTTATTTAAATGAAGTCGACCAGTTGCCTGCCCTTCCTTCCATTATCCGTCACCGAGACAAACTGAACAAAGTTCTGAGGTCGACCTTGTAAAGATAAGGATTCAGGTCTGTCTGCTGGTTACCTTTGCTCCTGCGCGCACTGCCCATCTCTCCACATTTATGTGTTTGTTTTTTTGTCTATCTAATCTTTTGGGTTTTTATTTCTAATGAGGTCGACCAGTTGTCTATTTATTATATTTTTTACTACGCATCAAGCTGCGCTGCTTGTCTTTGCTCCTGTGTGCTCGCGCACTCTCGCCTTTTCCACTTATTTTTATTTTTGAATTATTTTTGATTTATTTCGTCAATTTTAAAAAAAAATACGCATCATGCTGTGCTGTTTGTGTTTGCTTGAGTGCATTCGCGCGCTCTCGCTTTCTCCACTTTACAATTTTTTTGTAATTATTTATCTATTCCTGAGAGTTTATCTTATTATTTTTTTTTAATTAAATGAAGTCGACCAGTTGCCTGCCCTTCCTTCCATTATCCGTCACCGAGACAAACTGAACAAAGTTCTGAGGTCGACCTTGTAAAGATAAGGATTCAGGTCTGTCTGCTGTTTACCTTTGCTCCTGCACGCACTGCCCTTCTCTCCACATTTATGTGTTTGTTTGTTTGTCTATCTAATCTTTTGGGTTTTTATTTCTAATGAGGTCGACCAGTTTTCTATTTATTATTTTTTTTACTACGCATCAAGCTGCGCTGCTTGTCTTTGCTCCTGTGTGCTCGCGCACTCTCGCATTTTCCACTTATTTTTATTTTTGATTTATTTTGTCAATTTAAAAAAAAATACGCATCGTGCTGTGCTGTTTGTGTTTGCTTGAGTGCATTTGCGCTCTCTCGCTTTCTCCACTTTACAATTTTTTTTATTATTTATCTATTCCTGAGAGTTTATCTTATTTTTTATTTGTTCATTTAAATGAAGTCGACCAGTTGCCTGCCCTTCCTTCCATTATCCGTCACCGAGACAAACTGAACAGAGTTCTGAGGTCGACCTTGTAAAGATAAGGATTCAGGTCTGTCTGCTGGTTACCTTTGCTCCTGCGCGCCCTGCCCTTCTCTCCACATTTATGTGTTTGTTTGTTTGTCTATCTAATCTTTTGGGTTTTTATTTCTAATGAGGTCGACCAGTTGTCTATTTATTATTTTTTTTACTACGTATCAAGCTGCGCTGCTTGTCTTTGCTCCTGTGTGCTCGCGCACTCTCGCCTTTTCCACTTATTTTTATTTTTGATTTATTTTTGATTTATTTTGTCACTTTAAAAAAAATACGCATCGTGCTGTGCTGTTTGTGTTTGCTTGAGTGCATTCGCGCGCTCTCGCTTTCTCCACTTTACAATTTTTTTGTTATTATTTATCTATTCCTGAGAGTTTATCTTATTATTTTTTTTTATTTAAATGAAGTCGACCAGTTGCCTGCCCTTCCTTCCATTATCCGTCACCGAGACAAACTGAACAAAGTTCTGAGGTCGACCTTGTAAAGATAAGGATTCAGGTCTGTCTGCTGTTTACCTTTGCTCCTGCACGCACTGCCCTTCTCTCCACATTTATGTGTTTGTTTGTTTGTCTATCTAATCTTTTGGGTTTTTATTTCTAATGAGGTCGACCAGTTTTCTATTTATTATTTTTTTTACTACGCATCAAGCTGCGCTGCTTGTCTTTGCTCCTGTGTGCTCGCGCACTCTCGCCTTTTCCACTTATTTTTATTTTTGATTTATTTTGTCAATTTAAAAAAAATACGCATCGTGCTGTGCTGTTTGTGTTTGCTTGAGTGCATTCGCGCTCTCTCGCTTTCTCCACTTTACAATTTTTTTTATTATTTATCTATTCCTGAGAGTTTATCTTATTTTTTATTTGTTTATTTAAATGAAGTCGACCAGTTGCCTGCCCGTCCTTCCATTATCCGTCACCGAGACAAACTGAACAAAGTTCTGAGGTCGACCTTGTAAAGATAAGGATTCAGGTCTGTCTGCTGGTTACCTTTGCTCCTGCGCGCCCTGCCCTTCTCTCCACATTTATGTGTTTGTTTGCTGGTCTATCTAATCTTTTGGGTTTTTATTTCTAATTAGGTCTACCAGTTGTCTATTTATTATTTTTTTTACTACGCATCAAGCTGCACTGCTTGTCTTTGCTCCTGTGTGCTCGCGCAGACTCGCCTTTTCCACTTATTTTTATTTTTGATTTATTTTTGATTTATTTTGTCAATTTAAAAAAAAATACGCATCGTGCTGTGCTGTTTGTGTTTGCTTGAGTGCATTCGCGCGCTCTCGGTTTCTCCACTTTACAATTTTTTTGTTATTATTTATCTATTCCTGAGAGTTTATCTTATTTTTTTTTTGTTTATTTAAATGAAGTCGACCACTTACCTGCCCTTCCTTCCATTATCCGTCACCGAGACAAACTGAACAAAGTTCCGAGGTCGACCTTGGAAACATAAGGATTCAGGTCTGTCTGCTCTTTACCTTTGCTCCTGCGCGCACTGCCCTTCTCTCCACATTTATGTGTTTGTTTGTTTGTCTATCTAATCTTTTGGGTTTTTATTTCTAATGAGGTCGACCAGTTGTCTATTTATTATTTTTTTTACTACGCATCAAGCTGCGCTGCTTGTCTTTGCTCCTGTGTGCTCGCGCACTCTCGCCTTTTCCACTTATTTTTATTTTTGATTTATTTTTGATTTATTTTGTCAATTTAAAAAAAAATACGCTTCGTGCTGTGCTGTTTGTGTTTGCTTGAGTGCATTCGTGCGCTCTCGCTTTCTCCACTTTACAATTTTTTTGTTATTATTTATCTATTCCTGAGAGTTTATCTTATTTTTTTTGTTTATTTAAATGAAGTCGACCAGTTGCCTGCCCTTCCTTCCATTATCCGTCACCGAGACAAACTGAACAAAGTTCTGAGGTCGACATTGTAAAGATAAGGATTCAGGTCTGTCTACTGGTTCCCTTTGCTCCTGCGCGCCCTGCCCTTCTCTCCACATTTATGTGTTTGTTTGTTTTTCTATCTAATCTTTTGGGTTTTTATTTCTAATTAGGTCGACCAGTTGTCTATTTATTATTTTTTTTACTACGCATCAAGCTGCACTGCTTGTCTTTGCTCCTGTGTGCTCGCGCAGTCTCGCCTTTTCCACTTATTTTTATTTTTGATTTATTTTTGATTTATTTTGTCAATTTAAAAAAAATACGCATCGTGCTGTGCTGTTTGTGTTTGCTTGAGTGCATTCGCGCGCTCTCGCTTTCTCCACTTTACAATTTTTTTGTTATTATTTATCTATTCCTGAGAGTTTATCTTATTTTTTATTTGTTTATTTAAATGAAGTCGACCAGTTACCTGCCCTTCCTTCCATTATCCGTCACCGAGACAAACTGAACAAAGTTCTGAGGTCGACCTTGTAAAGATAAGGATTCAGGTCTGTCTGCTGTTTACCTTTGCTCCTGCCCGCACTGCCCTTCTATCCACATTTATGTGTTTGTTTGTTTGTCTATCTAATCTTTTGGGTTTTTATTTCTAATGAGGTCGACCAGTTGTCTATTTATTATTTTTTTTACTACGCATCAAGCTGCGCTGCTTGTCTTTGCTCCTGTGTGCTCGCGCACTCTCGCCTTTTCCACTTATTTTTATTTTTGATTTATTTTGTCAATTTAAAAAAAATACGCATCGTGCTGTGCTGTTTGTGTTTGCTTGAGTGCATTCACGCGCTCTCGCTTTCTCCACTTTACAATTTTTTTGTTATTATTTATCTATTCCTGAGAGTTTATCTTATTTTTATTTGTTTATTTAAATGAAGGCGAACAGTTACCTGCCCTTCCTTCCATTATCCGTCACCGAGACAAACTGAACAAAGTTCTGAGGTCGACCTTGTAAAGATAAGGATTCAGGTCTGTCTGCTGTTTACCTTTGCTCCTGCGCGCACTGCCCATCTCTCCACATTTATGTGTTTGTTTGTTTGTCTATCAAATCTTTTGGGTTTTTATTTCTAATGAGGTCGACCAGTTGTCTATTTATTATTTTTTTTACTACGCATCAAGCTGCACTGCTTGTCTTTCCTCCTGTGTGGTCGCGCAATCTCGCCTTTTCCACTTATTTTTATTTTTGATTTATTTTTGATTTATTTTGTCAATTTTAAAAAAAATACGCATAGTGCTGTGCTGTTTGTGTTTGCTTGAGTGCATTCGCGCGCTCTCGCTTTCTCCACTTTACAATTTTTTTGTATTATTTATCTATTCCTGAGAGTTTATCTTATTTTTTTTTGTTTATTTAAATGAAGTCGACCAGTTACCTGCCCTTCCTTCCATTATCCGTCACCGAGACAAACTGAACAAAGTTCCGAGGTCGACCTTGGAAACATAAGGATTCAGGTCTGTCTGCTGTTTACCTTTGCTCCTGCGCGCACTGCCCTTCTCTCCACATTTATGTGTTTGTTTGTTTGTCTATCTAATCTTTTGGGTTTTTATTTCTAATGAGGTCGACCAGTTGTCTATTTATTATTTTTTTTACTACGCATCAAGCTGCGCTGCTTGTCTTTGCTCCTGTGTGCTCGCGCACTCTCGCCTTTTGCACTTATTTTTATTTTTGATTTATTTTTGATTTATTTTGTCAATTTTAAAAAAAAATACGCATCGGGCTGTGCTGTTTGTGTTTGCTTGAGTGCATTCGCGCGCTCTCGCTTTCTCCACTTTACAATTTTTTTGTTATTATTTATCTATTCCTGAGATTTTATCTTATTTTTTTTTGTTTATTTAAATGAAGTCGACCAGTTGCCTGCCCTTCCTTCCATTATCCGTCACCGAGACAAACTGAACAAAGTTCTGAGGTCGACCTTGTAAAGATAAGGATTCAGGTCTGTCTGCTGTTTACCTTTGCTCCTGCGCGCACTGCCCTTCTCTCCACATTTATGTGTTTGTTTGTTTGTCTATCTAATCTTTTAGGTTTTTATTTCTAATGAGGTCGACCAGTTGTCTATTTATTATTTTTTTTACTACGCATCAAGCTGCGCTGCTTGTCTTTGCTCCTGTGTGCTCGCGCACTCTCGCCTTTTGCACTTATTTTTATTTTTGATTTATTTTTGATTTATTTTGTCAATTTTAAAAAAAAATACGCATCGGGCTGTGCTGTTTGTGTTTGCTTGAGTGCATTCGCGCGCTCTCGCTTTCTCCACTTTACAATGTTTTTGTTATTATTTATCTATTCCTGAGAGTTTATCTTATTTTTTATTTGTTTATTTAAATGAAGTCGACCAGTTGCCTGCCCTTCCTTCCATTATCCGTCACCGAGACAAACTGAACAAAGTTCTGAGGTCGACCTTGTAAAGATAAGGATTCAGGTCTGTCTGCTGTTTACCTTTGCTCCTGCGCGCACTGCCCTTCTCTCCACATTTATGTGTTTGTTTGTTTGTCTATCTAGTCTTTTGGGTTTTTATTTCTAATGAGGTCGACCAGTTGTCTATTTATTATTTTTTTTACTACGCATCAAGCTGCGCTGCTTGTCTTATCTCCTGTGTGCTCGCGCACTCTCGCCTTTTCCACTTATTTTTATTTTTGATTTATTTTTTATTTATTTTGTCAATTTAAAAAAAATACACATCGTGCTGTGCTGTTTGTGTTTGCTTGAGTGCATTCGCGCGCTCTCGCTTTCTCCACTTTTCAATTTTTTATTATTATTTATCTATTCCTGAGAGTTTATCTTATTTTTTATTTGTTTATTTGAATGAAGTCGACCAGTTGCCTGCCCTTCCTTCCATTATCCGTCACCGAGACAAACTGAACAAAGTTCTGAGGTCGACCTTGTAAAGATAAGGATTCCGGTCTGTCTGCTCTTTACCTTTGCTCCTGCGCGCACTGCCCTTCTCTCCACATTTATGTGTTTGTTTGTTTGTCTATCTAATCTTTTGGTTTTTATTTCTAATGAGGTCGACCAGTTGTCTATTTATTATTTTTTTTACTACGCATCAAGCTGTTCTGCTTTTCTTTGCTCCTGTGTGCTCGCGCACTCTCGCCTTTTCCACTTATTATTATTTTTGATTTATTTTTGATTTATTTTGTCAATTTTAAAAAAAATACGCATCGTGCTGTGCTGTTTGTGTTTGCTTGAGTGCATTCGCGCGCTCTCGCTTTCTCCACTTTACTATTTTTTTGTTATTATTTATCTATTCCTGAGAGTTTATCTTATTTTTTATTTGTTTATTTAAATGAAGTCGACCAGTTGCCTGCCCTTCCTTCCATTATCCGTCACCGAGACAAACTGAACAAAGTTCTGAGGTCGACATTGTAAAGATAAGGATTCAGGTCTGTCTACTGGTTCCCTTTGCTCCTGCGCGCCCTGCCCTTCTCTCCACATTTATGTGTTTGTTTGTTTGTCTATCTAATCTTTTGGGTTTTTATTTCTAATTAGGTCGACCAGTTGTCTATTTATTATTTTTTTTACTACGCATCAAGCTGCACTGCTTGTCTTTGCTCCTGTGTGCTCGCGCAGTCTCGCCTTTTCCACTTATTTTTATTTTTGATTTATTTTTGATTTATTTTGTCAATTTAAAAAAAATACGCATCGTGCTGTGCTGTTTGTGTTTGCTTGAGTGCATTCGCGCGCTCTCGCTTTCTCCACTTTACAATTTTTTTGTTATTATTTATCTATTCCTGAGAGTTTATCTTATTTTTTATTTGTTTATTTAAATGAAGTCGACCAGTTACCTGCCCTTCCTTCCATTATCCGTCACCGAGACAAACTGAACAAAGTTCTGAGGTCGACCTTGTAAAGATAAGGATTCAGGTCTGTCTGCTGTTTACCTTTGCTCCTGCCCGCACTGCCCTTCTATCCACATTTATGTGTTTGTTTGTTTGTCTATCTAATCTTTTGGGTTTTTATTTCTAATGAGGTCGACCAGTTGTCTATTTATTATTTTTTTTACTACGCATCAAGCTGCACTGCTTGTCTTTGTTCCTGGGTGCTCGCGCAGTCTCGCCTTTTCCACTTATTTTTAGTTTTGATTTATTTTTGATTTATTTTGTCAATTTAAAAAAAAATACGCATAGTGCTGTGCTGTTTGTGTTTGCTTGAGTGCATTCGCGCGCTCTCGCTTTCTCCACTTTACAATTTTTTTGTTATTATTTATCTATTCCTGAGAGTTTATCTTATTTTTTATTTGTTTATTTAAATGAAGTCGACCAGTTGCCTGCCCTTCCTTCAATTATCTGTCACCGAGACAAACTGAACAAAGTTCTGAGGTCGACCTTGTAAAGATAAGCATTCAGGTCTGTCTGCTGGTTACCTTTGCTCCTCCGCGTCCTGCCCTTCTCTCCACATTTATGTGTTTGTTTGTTTGTCTATCTAATCTTTTGGGTTTTTATTTCTAATGAGGTCGACCAGTTGTCTATTTATTATTTTTTTTTACTACGCATCAAGCTGCGCTGCTTGTCTTATCTCCTGTGTGCTCGCGCACTCTCGCCTTTTCCACTTATTTTTATTTTTGATTTATTTTTTATTTATTTTGTCAATTTAAAAAAAAATACACATCGTGCTGTGCTGTTTGTGTTTGCTTGAGTGCATTCGCGCGCTCTCGCTTTCTCCACTTTCAATTTTTTATTATTATTTATCTATTCCTGAGAGTTTATCTTATTTTTTATTTGTTTATTTGAATGAAGTCGACCAGTTGCCTGCCCTTCCTTCCATTATCCGTCACCGAGACAAACTGAACAAAGTTCTGAGGTCGACCTTGTAAAGATAAGGATTCAGGTCTGTCTGCTGTTTACCTTTGCTCCTGCGCGCACTGCCCTTCTCTCCACATTTATGTGTTTGTTTGTTTGTCTATCTAATCTTTTGGGTTTTTATTTCTAATGAGGTCGACTAGTTGTCTATTTATTATTTTTTTTACTACGCATCAAGCTGTTCTGCTTTTCTTTGCTCCTGTGTGCTCGCGCACTCTCGCCTTTTCCACTTATTTTTATTTTTGATTTATTTTTGATTTATTTTGTCAATTTTAAAAAAAAATACGCATCGTGCTGTGCTGTTTGTGTTTGCTTGAGTGCATTCGCGCGCTCTCGCTTTCTCCACTTTACTATTTTTTTGTTATTATTTATCTATTCCTGAGAGTTTATCTTATTTTTTATTTGTTTATTTAAATGAAGTCGACCAGTTGCCTGCCCTTCCTTCCATTATCCGTCACCGAGACAAACTGAACAAAGTTCTGAGTTCGACATTGTAAAGATAAGGATTCAGGTCTGTCTACTGGTTCCCTTTGCTCCTGCGCGCCCTGCCCTTCTCTCCACATTTATGTGTTTGTTTGTTTGTCTATCTAATCTTTTGGGTTTTTATTTCTAATTAGGTCGACCAGTTGTCTATTTATTATTTTTTTTACTACGCATCAAGCTGCACTGCTTGTCTTTGCTCCTGTGTGCTCGCGCAGTCTCGCCTTTTCCACTTATTTTTATTTTTGATTTATTTTTGATTTATTTTGTCAATTTAAAAAAAATACGCATCGTGCTGTGCTGTTTGTGTTTGCTTGAGTGCATTCGCGCGCTCTCGCTTTCTCCACTTTACAATTTTTTTTGTTATTATTTATCTATTCCTGAGAGTTTATCTTATTTTTTATTTGTTTATTTAAATGAAGTCGACCAGTTGCCTGCCCTTCCTTCCATTATCTGTCACCGAGTCAAACTGAACAAAGTTCTGAGGTCGACCTTGTAAAGATAAGCATTCAGGTCTGTCTGCTGGTTACCTTTGCTCCTGCGCGTCCTGCCCTTCTCTCCACATTTATGTGTTTGTTTGTTTGT
>NW_025960113.1:0-49246 GCF_023159225.1 Perognathus longimembris pacificus | reverse complement strand
AGTAAAAAAAATAATAAATAGACAACTGGTCGACCTCATTAGAAATAAAAACCCAAAAGATTAGATAGACAAACAAATAAACACATAAATGTGGAGAGAAGGGCAGTGCGCGCAGGAGCAAAGGTAAACAGCAAACAGACCTGAATCCTTATCTTTACAAGGTCGACCTCAGAATTTTGTTCAGTTTGTCTCGGTGACGGATAATGGAAGGTAGGGCAGGCAACTGGTCGACTTCATTTAAATAAACAAATAAAAAATAAGATAAACTCTCAGGAATAGATAAATAATAATAAAAAATTGTAAAGTGGAGAAAGCGAGAGCGCGCGAATGCAGTCAAGCAAACAGAAACAGCACAGCACGATGCGTATTTTTTTTTAAAATTGACAAAATAATTCAAAAATAAATCAAACATAAAAATAAGTGGAAAAGGCGAGAGTGCGCGAGCACACAGGAGCAAAGACAAGCAGCGCAGCTTGATGCGTAGTAGACAACTGGTCGACCTCATTAGAAATAAACACCCAAAAGATTAGATAGACAAACAAATAAACACATAAATGTGGAGAGAAGGGCAGTGCGCGCAGGAGCAAAGGTAAACAGCAGACAGACCTAAATCCTTATCTTTACAAGGTCGACCTCAGAACTTTGTTCAGTTTGTCTCGGTGACGGATAATGGAAGGAAGGGCAGGCAACTGGTCGACTTCATTTAAATAAACAAATAAAAAATAAGATAACCTCTCAGGAATAGATAAATAATAACAAAAAAATTGTAAAGTGGAGAAATCGAGAGCGCGAGAATGCACTCAAGCAAACACAAACAGCACAGCACGATGCGTATGTTTTTTTTAAAATTGACAAAATAAATCAAAAATAAATCAAAAATAAAAATAAGTGGAAAAGGCGAGAGTGCGCGAGCACACAGGAGCAAAGACAAGCAGCGCAGCTTGATGCGTAGTAAAAAAAATAATAAATAGACAACTGGTCGACCTCATTAGAAATAAAAACCCAAAAGATTAGATAGACAAACAAACAAACACATAAATGTCGAGAAAAGGGCAGTGCGCGCAGGAGCAAAGGTAAACAGCAGACAGACCTGAATCCTTATCTTTACAAGGTCGACCTCAGAACTTTGTTCAGTTTGTCTCGGTGACGGATAATGGAAGGAAGGGCAGGCAACTGGTCGACTTCATTTAAATAAACAAATAAAAAATAAGATAAACTCTCAGGAATAGATAAATAATAACAAAAAAATTGTAAAGTGGAGAAAGCGAGAGCGCGAGAATGCACTCAAGGAAACACAAACAGCACAGCACGATGCGTATTTTTTTTAAATTGACAAAATAAATCAAAAATAAATCAAAAATAAAAATAAGTGGAAAAGGCGAGAGTGCGCGAGCACACAGGAGCAAGGACAAGCAGCGCAGCTTGATGCGTAGTAAAAAAAATAATAAATAGACAACTGGTCGACCTCATTAGAAATAAAAACCCAAAAGATTAGATAGACAAACAAACAAACACATAAATGTGGAGAGAAGGGCAGTGCGCGCAGGAGCAAAGGTATACAGCAGACAGACCTGAATCCTTATCTTTACAAGGTCGACCTCAGAACTTTGTTCAGTTTGTCTCGGTGACGGATAATGGAAGGAAGGGCAGGCAACTGGTCGACTTCATTTAAATAAACAAATAAAAAATAAGATAAACTCTCAGGAATAGATAAATTATAACAAAAAAATTGTAAAGTGGAGAAAGCGAGAGCGCGCAAATGCACTCAAGCAAACACAAACAGCACAGCACGATGCGTATTTTTTTTAAATTGACAAAATAAATCAAAAATATAAATAAGTGGAAAAGGCGAGAGTGCGCAATCACACAGGAGCAAAGACAAGCAGCGCAGCTTGATGCGTAGTAAAAAAAATAATAAATAGACAACTGGTCGACCTCATTAGAAATAAAAACCCAAAAGATTAGATAGACAAACAAACAAACACATAAATGTGGAGAGAAGGGCAGTGCGCGCAGGAGCAAAGGTAAACAGCAGACAGACCTGAATCCTTATCTTTACAAGGTCGACCTCAGAACTTTGTTCAGTTTGTCTCGGTGACGGATAATGGAAGGAAGGGCAGGCAAGTGGTCGACTTCATTTAAATAAACAAATAAAAAATAAGATAAACTCTCAGGAATAGATAAATAATAACAAAAAAATTGTAAAGTGGATAAAGCGAGAGCGCGCGAATGCACTCAAGCAAACACAAACAGCAAAGAACGATGCGTATTTTTTTTTAAAATTGACAAAATAAATCAAAAATAAAAATAAGTGGAAAAGGCGAGAGTGCGCGAGCACACAGGAGCAAAGACAAGCAGCGCAGCTTGATGCGTAGTAAAAAAAATAATAAATAGACAACTGGTCGACCTCATTAGAAATAAAAACCCAAAAGATTAGATAGACAAACAAACAAACACATAAATGTGGAGAGAATGTCAGTGCGCGCAGGAGCAAAGGTAAACAGCAGACAGACCTGAATCCTTACTTTTACAACGTCGACCTCAGAACTTTGTTCAGTTTGTCTCGGTGACGGATAATGGAAGGAAGGGCAGGCAACTGGTCGACTTCATTTAAATAAACAAATAAAAATAAGATAAACACTCAGGAATAGTTAAATAATAAAAAAAAATTGTAAAGTGGAGAAAGCGAGAGCGCGCGAATGCACTCAAGCAAACACAAACAGCACAGCACGATGCGTATTTTTTTTTAATTGACAAAATAAATCAAAAATAAATCAAAAATAAAAATAAGTGGAAAAGGCGAGAGTGCGCGAGCACACAGGAGCAAAGACAAGCAGCGCAGCTTGATGCGTACTAAAAAAAATAATAAATAGACAACTGGTCGACCTCATTAGAAATAAAAACCCAAAAGATTAGATAGACAAACAAACAAACACATAAATGTGGAGAGAAGGGCAGTGCGCGCAGGAGCAAAGGTAAACAGCAGACAGACCTGAATCCTTATCTTTACAAGGTCGACCTCAGAACTTTGTTCAGTTTGTCTCGGTGACGGATAATGGAAGGAAGGGCAGGCAACTGGTCGACTTCATTTAAATAAACAAATAAAAAATAAGATAAACTCTCAGGAATAGATAAATAATAACAAAAAAATTGTAAAGTGGAGAAAGCGAGAGCGCGCGAATGCACTCAAGCAAACACAAACAGCACAGCACGATGCGTATTTTTTTTAAATTGACAAAATAAATCAAAAATAAATCAAAAATAAAAATAAGTTGAAAAAGCGAGAGTGCGCGAGTACACAGGAGCAAAGACAAGCAGCGCAGCTTGATGCGTAGTAAAAAAAATAATAAATATACAACTGGTCGACCTCATTAGAAATAAAAACCCAAAAGATTAGATAGACAAACAAATAAACACATAAATGTGGAGAGAAGGGCAGTGCGCGCAGGAGCAAAGGTAAACAGCAAACAGACATGAATCCTTATCTTTACAAGGTCGACCTCAGAATTTTGTTCAGTTTGTCTCGGTGACGGATAATGGAAGGTAGGGCAGGCAACTGGTCGACTTCATTTAAATAAACAAATAAAAAATAAGATAAACTCTCAGGAATAGATAAATAATAACAAAAAATTGTAAAGTGGAGAAAGCGAGAGCGCGCGAATGCAGTCAAGCAAACAGAAACAGCACAGCACGATGCGTATTTTTTTTTAAAATTGACAAAATAAATCAAAAATAAATCAAACATAAAAATAAGTGGAAAAGGCGAGAGTGCGCGAGCACACAGGAGCAAAGACAAGCAGCGCAGCTTGATGCGTAGTAGACAACTGGTCGACCTCATTAGAAATAAACACCCAAAAGATTAGATAGACAAACAAATAAACACATAAATGTGGAGAGAAGGGCAGTGCGCGCAGGAGCAAAGGTAAACAGCAGACAGACCTAAATCCTTATCTTTACAAGGTCGACCTCAGAACTTTGTTCAGTTTGTCTCGGTGACGGATAATGGAAGGAAGGGCAGGCAACTGGTCGACTTCATTTAAATAAACAAATAAAAAATAAGATAACCTCTCAGGAATAGATAAATAATAACAAAAAAATTGTAAAGTGGAGAAATCGAGAGCGCGATAATGCACTATAGCAAACACAAACAGCACAGCACGATGCGTATTTTTTTTTAAATTGACAAAATAAATCAAAAATAAATCAAAAATAAAAATAAGTGGAAAAGGCGAGAGTGCGCGAGCACACAGGAGCAAAGACAAGCAGCGCAGCTTGATGCGTAGTAAAAAAAAATAATAAATAGACAACTGGTCGACCTCATTAGAAATAAAAACCTAAAAGATTAGATAGACTAACAAACAAACACATAAATGTGGAGAGAAGGGCAGTGCGTGCAGCAGCAAAGGTAAACAGCAGACAGACCTGAATCCTTATCTTTACACGGTCGACCTCAGAACTTTGTTCAGTTTGTCTCGGTGACGGATAATGGAAGGAAGGGCAGCCAACTGGTCGACTTCATTTAAATAAACAAATAAAAAATAAGATAAACTCTCAGGAATAGATAAAAATAACAAAAAAAATTGTAAAGTGGAGAAAGCGAGAGCGCGAGAATGCACTCAAGCCAACACAAACAGCACAGCACGATGCGTATTTTTTTTTAAATTGACAAAATAAATCAAAAATAAATCAAAAATAAAAATAAGTGGAAAAGGCGAGAGTGCGCGAGCACACAGGAGCAAAGACAAGCAGCGCAGCTTGATGCGTAGTAAAAAAAATAATAAATAGACAACTGGTCGACCTCATTAGAAATAGAAACCCAAAAGATTAGATAGACAAACAAACAAACACATAAATGTGGAGAGAAGGGCAGTGCGCGCAGGAGCAAAGGTAAAGAGCAGACAGACCTGAATCCTTATCTTTACAAGGTCGACCTCAGAACTTTGTTCAGTTTTTCTCGGTGACGGATAATGGAAGGAAGGGCAGGCAACTGGTCGACTTCATTTAAATAAACAAATAAAAAATAAGATAAACTCTCAGGAATAGATAAATTATAACAAAAAAATTGTAAAGTGGAGAAAGCGAGAGCGCGCAAATGCACTCAAGCAAACACAAACAGCACAGCACGATGCGTATTTTTTTTTAAATTGACAAAATGAATCAAAAATATAAATAAGTGGAAAAGGCGAGAGTGCGCAATCACACAGGAGCAAAGACAAGCAGCGCAGCTTGATGCGTAGTAAAAAAAATAATAAATAGACAACTGGTCGACCTCATTAGAAATAAAAACCCAAAAGATTAGATAGACAAACAAACAAACACATAAATGTGGAGAGAAGGGCAGTGCGCGCAGGAGCAAAGGTAAACAGCAGACAGACCTGAATCCTTATCTTTACAAGGTCGACCTCAGAACTTTGTTCAGTTTGTCTCGGTGACGGATAATGGAAGGAAGGGCAGGCAACTGGTCGACTTCATTTAAATAAACAAATAAAAAATAAGGTAAACTCTCAGGAATAGATAAATAATAACAAAAAAATTGTAAAGTGGAGAAAGCGAGAGCGCGCGAATGCACTCAAGCAAACACAAACAGCAAAGAACGATGCGTATTTTTTTTAAAATTGACAAAATAAATCAAAAATAAAAATAAGTGGAAAAGGCGAGAGTGCGCGAGCACACAGGAGCAAAGACAAGCAGCGCAGCTTGATGCGTAGTAAAAAAAATAATAAATAGACAACTGGTCGACCTCATTAGAAATAAAAACCCAAAAGATTAGATAGACTAACAAACAAACACATAAATGTGGAGAGAAGGGCAGTGCGTGCAGCAGCAAAGGTAAACAGCAGACAGACCTGAATCCTTATCTTTACAAGGTCGACCTCAGAACTTTGTTCAGTTTGTCTCGGTGACGGATAATGGAAGGAAGGGCAGCCAACTGGTCGACTTCATTTAAATAAACAAATAAAAAATAAGATAAACACTCAGGAATAGATAAATAATAACAAAAAAAATTGTAAAGTGGAGAAAGCGAGAGCGCGCGAATGCACTCAAGCAAACACAAACAGCACAGCACGATGCGTATTTTTTTTTAAATTGACAAAATAAATCAAAAATAAATCAAAAATAAAAATAAGTGGAAAAGGCGAGAGTGCGCGAGCACACAGGAGCAAAGACAAGCAGCGCAGCTTGATGCGTAGTAAAAAAAATAATAAATAGACAACTGGTCGACCTCATTAGAAATAAAAACCCAAAAGATTAGATAGACTAACAAACAAACAAATAAATGTGGAGAGAAGGGCAGTGCGTGCAGCAGCAAAGGTAAACAGCAGACAGACCTGAATCCTTATCTTTACACGGTCGACCTCAGAACTTTGTTCAGTTTGTCTCGGTGACGGATAATGGAAGGAAGGGCAGCCAACTGGTCGACTTCATTTAAATAAACAAATAAAAAATAAGATAGACTCTCAGGAATAGATAAATAATAACAAAAAAATTGTAAAGTGGAGAAAGCGAGAGCGCGCAAATGCACTCAAGCAAACCCAAACAGCACAGCACGATGCGTATTTTTTTTTAAATGGACAAAATAAATCAAAAATAAATCAAAAATAAATCAAAAATAAAAATAAGTGGAAAAGGCGAGAGTGCGAGAGCACACTGGAGCAAAGACAAGCAGCGCAGCTTGATGCGTAGTAAAAAAAATAATAAATAGACAACTGGTCGACCTCATTAGAAATAAAAACCCAAAAGATTAGATAGACAAACAAACAAACACATAAATGTGGAGAGAAGGGCAGTGCGCGCAGGAGCAAAGGTAAACAGCAGACAGACCTGAATCCTTATCTTTACAAGGTCGACCTCAGAACTTTGTTCAGTTTGTCTCGGTGACGGATAATGGAAGGAAGGGCAGGCAACTGATCGACTTCATTTAAATAAACAAATAAAAAATAAGATGAACTCTCAGGAATAGATAAATAATAACAAAAAAATTGTAAAGTGGAGCAAGCGAGAGCGCGCGAATGCACTCAAGCAAACACAAACAGCACAGCACGATGCTTATTTTTTTTTAAATGGACAAAATAAATCAAAAATAAATCAAAAATAAAAATATGTGGAAAAGGCGAGAGTGCGCGAGCACACAGGAGCAAAGACAAGCAGCGCAGCTTGATGCGTAGTAAAAAAAATAATAAATAGACAACTGGTCGACCTCATTAGAAATAAAAACCCAAAAGATTAGATAGACAAACAAACAAACAAATAAATGTGGAGAGAAGGGCAGTGCGCGCAGGAGCAAAGGTAAACAGCAGACAGACCTGAATCCTTATCTTCACACGGTCGACCTCAGAACTTTGTTCAGTTTGTCTCGGTGACGGATAATGGAAGGAAGGGCAGCCAGCTGGTCGACTTCATTTAAATAAACAAATAAAAAATAAGATAAACTCTCAGGAATAGATAAATAATAACAAAAAAAATTGTAAAGTGGAGAAAGCGAGAACGCGCGAATGCACTCAAGCAAACACAAACAGCACAGCACGATGCGTATTTTTTTTTAAATGGACAAAATAAATCAAAAATGACTCAAAAATAAAAATAAGTGGAAAAGGGGAGAGTGCAAGAGCACACAGGAGCAAAGACAAGCAGCGCAGCTTGACGCGTAGTAAAAAAAATAATAAATAGACAACTGGTCGACCTCATTAGAAATAAAAACCCAAAAGATTAGATAGACAAACAAACAAACACATAAATGTGGAGAGAAGGGCAGTGCGCGCAGGAGCAAAGGTAAACAGCAGACAGACCTGAATCCTTATCTTTACAAGGTCGACCTCAGAACTTTGTTCAGTTTGTCTCGGTGACGGATAATGGAAGGAAGGGCAGGCAACTGGTCGACTTCATTTAAATAAACAAATAAAAAATAAGATAAACTCTCAGGAATAGATAAATAATAACAAAAAAATTGCAAAGTGGAGAAAGCGAGAGGCGCAGATGCACTCAAGCAAACACAAACAGCAAAGCACGATGCGTATTTTTTTTTAAATTGACAAAATAAATCAAAAATAAAAATAAGTGGAAAAGGCGAGAGTGCGCGAGCACACAGGAGCAAAGACAAGCAGCGCAGCTTGATGCGTAGTAAAAAAAATAATAAATAGACAACTGGTCGACCTCATTAGAAATAAAAACCCAAAAGATTAGATACACAAACAAACAAACACATAAATGTGGAGAGAAGGTCAGTGCGCGCAGGAGCAAAGGTAAACAGCAGACAGACCTGAATCCTTATCTTTACAAGGTCGACCTCAGAACTTTGTTCAGTTTGTCTCGGTGACGGATAATGGAAGGAAGGGCAGGCAACTGGTCGACTTCATTTAAATAAACAAATAAAAAATAAGATAAACTCTCAGGAATAGATAAATAATAACAAAAAAATTGTAAAGTGGAGAAAGCGAGAGCGCGCGAATGCACTCAAGCAAACACAAACAGCACAGCACGATGCGTATTTTTTTTTTAATTGACAAAATAAATCAAAAATAAAAATAAGTGGAAAAGGCGAGAGTGCGCGAGCACACAGGAGCAAAGACAAGTAGCGCAGCTTGATGCGTAGTAAAAAAAAATAATAAATAGACAACTGGTCGACCTCATTAGAAATAAAAACCCAAATGATTAGATAGACAAACAAACAAACACATAAATGTGGAGAGAAGGGCAGTGCGCGCAGGAGCAAAGGTAAACAGCAGACAGACCTGAATCCTTATCTTTACAAGGTCGACCTCAGAACTTTGTTCAGTTTGTCTCGGTGACGGATAATGGAAGGAAGGGCAGGCAACTGGTCGACTTCATTTAAATAAACAAATAAAAAATAAGATAAACTCTCAGGAATAGATAAATAATAACAAAAAAAATTGTAAAGTTGAGAAAGCGAGAGCGCGCGAATGCTCTCAAGCAAACACAAACAGCACAGCACGATACGTATTTTTTTTTAAAATTGACAAAATAAATCAAAAATAAATCAAAAATAAAAATAAGTGGAAAAGGCGAGAGTGCGCGAGCACACAGGAGCAAAGACAAGCAGCGCAGCTTGATGCGTAGTAAAAAAAATAATAAATAGACAACTGGTCGACCTCATTAGAAATAAAAACCCAAAAGATTAGATAGACAAACAAAAAACACATAAATGTGGAGAGAAGGGCAGTGAGCGCAGGAGCAAAGGTAAACAGCAGACAGACCTGAATCCTTATCTTTACAAGGTTGACCTCAGAACTTTGTTCAGTTTGTCTCGGTGACGGATAATGGAAGGAAGGGCAGGCAACTGGTCGACTTCATTTAAATAAACAAATAAAAAATAAGATAAACTCTCAGGAATAGATAAATAATAACAAAAAAATTGTAAAGTGGAGAAAGCGAGAGCGCGCGAATGCACTCAAGCAAACACAAACAGCACAGCACGATGCGTATTTTTTTTTAAATTGACAAAATAAATCAAAAATAAAAATAAGTGGAAAAGGCGAGAGTGCGCGAGCACACAGGAGCAAAGACAAGCAGCGCAGCTTGATGCGTAGTAAAAAAAATAATAAATAGACAACTGGTCGACCTCATTAGAAATAAAAACCCAAAAGATTAGATAGACAAACAAACAAACACATAAATGTGGAGAGAAGGGCAGTGCGCGCAGGAGCAAAGGTAAACAGCAGACAGACCTGAATCCTTATCTTTACAAGGTCGACCTCAGAACTTTGTTCAGTTTGTCTCGGTGACGGATAATGGAAGGAAGGGCAGGCAACTGGTCGACTTCATTTAAATAAACAAATAAAAAATAAGATAAACTCTCAGGAATAGATAAATAATAACAAAAAAATTGTAAAGTGGAGAAAGCGAGAGCGCGCGAATGCACTCAAGCAAACACAAACAGCACAGCACGATGCGTATTTTTTTTTAAATTGACAAAATAAATAAAAAATCAATCAAAAATAAAAATAAGTGGAAAAGGCGAGAGTGCGCGAGCACACAGGAGCAAAGACAAGCAGCGCAGCTTGATGCGTAGTAAAAAAAATAATAAATAGACAACTGGTCGACCTCATTAGAAATAAAAACCCAAAAGATTAGATAGACAAACAAACAAACACATAAATGTGGAGAGAAGGGCAGTGCGCGCAGGAGCAAAGGTAAACAGCAGACAGACCTGAATCCTTATCTTTACAAGGTCGACCTCAGAACTTTGTTCAGTTTGTCTCGGTGACGGATAATGGAAGGAAGGGCAGGCAACTGGTCGACTTCATTTAAATAAACAAATAAAAAATAAGATAAACTCAGGAATAGATAAATAATAACAAAAAAATTGTAAAGTGGAGAAAGCGAGAGCGCGCGAATGCACTCAAGCAAACACAAACAGCACAGCACGATGCGTATTTTTTTTTAAATTGACAAAATAAATCAAAAATAAATCAAAAATAAAAATAAGTGGAAAAGGCGAGAGTGCGCGAGCACACAGGAGCAAAGACAAGCAGCGCAGCTTGATGCGTAGTAAAAAAAATAATAAATAGACAACTGGTCGACCTCATTAGAAATAAAAACCCAAAAGATTAGATAGACAAACAAACAAACACATAAATGTGGAGAGAAGGGCAGTGCGCGCAGGAGCAAAGGTAAACAGCAGACAGACCTGAATCCTTATCTTTACAAGGTCGACCTCAGAACTTTGTTCAGTTTGTCTCGGTGACGGATAATGGAAGGAAGGGCAGGCAACTGGTCGACTTCATTTAAATAAACAAATAAAAAATAAGATAAACTCTCAGGAATAGATAAATAATAACAAAAAAATTGTAAAGTGGAGAAAGCGAGAGCGCGAGAATGCACTCAAGCAAACACAAACAGCACAGCACGATGCGTATTTTTTTTTAAATTGACAAAATAAATCAAAAATAAATCAAAAATAAAAATAAGTGGAAAAGGCGAGAGTGCGCGAGCACACAGGAGCAAAGACAAGCAGCGCAGCTTGATGCGTAGTAAAAAAAATAATAAATAGACAACTGGTCGACCTCATTAGAAATAAAAACCCAAAAGATTAGATAGACAAACAAACAAACACATAAATGTGGAGAGAAGGGCAGTGCGCGCAGGAGCAAAGGTAAACAGCAGACAGACCTGAATCCTTATCTTTACAAGGTCGACCTCAGAACTTTGTTCAGTTTGTCTCGGTGACGGATAATGGAAGGAAGGGCAGGCAACTGGTCGACTTCATTTAAATAAACAAATAAAAAATAAGATAAACTCTCAGGAATAGATAAATAATAACAAAAAAATTGTAAAGTGGAGAAAGCGAGAGCGCGCGAATGCACTCAAGCAAACACAAACAGCACAGCACGATGCGTATTTTTTTTTAAATTGACAAAATAAATCAAAAATAAATCAAAATAAAAATAAGTGGAAAAGGCGAGAGTGCGCGAGCACACAGGAGCAAAGACAAGCAGCGCAGCTTGATGCGTAGTAAAAAAAATAATAAATAGACAACTGGTCGACCTCATTAGAAATAAAAACCCAAAAGATTAGATAGACAAACAAACAAACACATAAATGTGGAGAGAAGGGCAGTGCGCGCAGGAGCAAAGGTAAACAGCAGACAGACCTGAATCCTTATCTTTACAAGGTCGACCTCAGAACTTTGTTCAGTTTGTCTCGGTGACGGATAATGGAAGGAAGGGCAGGCAACTGGTCGACTTCATTTAAATAAACAAATAAAAAATAAGATAAACTCTCAGGAATAGATAAATAATAACAAAAAAATTGTAAAGTGGAGAAAGCGAGAGCGCGCGAATGCACTCAAGCAAACACAAACAGCACAGCACGATGCGTATTTTTTTTTAAATTGACAAAATAAATCAAAAATAAATCAAAAATAAAAATAAGTGGAAAAGGCGAGAGTGCGCGAGCACACAGGAGCAAAGACAAGCAGCGCAGCTTGATGCGTAGTAAAAAAAATAATAAATAGACAACTGGTCGACCTCATTAGAAATAAAAACCCAAAAGATTAGATAGACAAACAAACAAACACATAAATGTGGAGAGAAGGGCAGTGCGCGCAGGAGCAAAGGTAAACAGCAGACAGACCTGAATCCTTATCTTTACAAGGTCGACCTCAGAACTTTGTTCAGTTTGTCTCGGTGACGGATAATGGAAGGAAGGGCAGGCAACTGGTCGACTTCATTTAAATAAACAAATAAAAAATAAGATAAACTCTCAGGAATAGATAAATAATAACAAAAAAATTGTAAAGTGGAGAAAGCGAGAGCGCGCGAATGCACTCAAGCAAACACAAACAGCACAGCACGATGCGTATTTTTTTTAAATTGAGAAAATAAATCAAAAATAAATCAAAAATAAAAATAAGTGGAAAAGGCGAGAGTGCGCGAGCACACAGGAGCAAAGACAAGCAGCGCAGCTTGATGCGTAGTAAAAAAAATAATAAATAGACAACTGGTCGACCTCATTAGAAATAAAAACCCAAAAGATTAGATAGACAAACAAACAAACACATAAATGTGGAGAGAAGGTCAGTGCGCGCAGGAGCAAAGGTAAACAGCAGACAGACCTGAATCCTTATCTTTACAAGGTCGACCTCAGAACTTTGTTCAGTTTGTCTCGGTGACGGATAATGGAAGGAAGGGCAGGCAACTGGTCGACTTCATTTAAATAAACAAATAAAAAATAAGATAAACTCTCAGGAATAGATAAATAATAACAAAAAAATTGTAAAGTGGAGAAAGCGAGAGCGCGCGAATGCACTCAAGCAAACACAAACAGCACAGCACGATGCGTATTTTTTTTTTAAATTGACAAAATAAATCAAAAATAAATAAAAATAAACATAAGTGGAAAAGGCGAGAGTGCGCGAGCACACAGGAGCAAAGACAAGCAGCGCAGCTTGATGCGTAGTAAAAAAAATAATAAATAGACAACTGGTCGACCTCATTAGAAATAAAAACCCAAAAGATTAGATAGACAAACAAACAAACACATAAATGTGGAGAGAAGGGCAGTGCGCGCAGGAGCAAAGGTAAACAGCAGACAGACCTGAATCCTTATCTTTACAAGGTCGACCTCAGAACTTTGTTCAGTTTGTCTCGGTGACGGATAATGGAAGGAAGGGCAGGCAACTGGTCGACTTCATTTAAATAAACAAATAAAAAATAAGATAAACTCTCAGGAATAGATAAATAATAACAAAAAAATTGTAAAGTGGAGAAAGCGAGAGCGCGCGAATGCACTCAAGCAAACACAAACAGCACAGCACGATGCGTATTTTTTTTTAAATTGACAAAATAAATCAAAAATAAATCAAAAATAAAAATAAGTGGAAAAGGCGAGAGTGCGCGAGCACACAGGAGCAAAGACAAGCAGCGCAGCTTGATGCGTAGTAAAAAAAATAATAAATAGACAACTGGTCGACCTCATTAGAAATAAAAACCCAAAAGATTAGATAGACAAACAAACAAACACATAAATGTGGAGAGAAGGGCAGTGCGCGCAGGAGCAAAGGTAAACAGCAGACAGACCTGAATCCTTATCTTTACAAGGTCGACCTCAGAACTTTGTTCAGTTTGTCTCGGTGACGGATAATGGAAGGAAGGGCAGGCAACTGGTCGACTTCATTTAAATAAACAAATAAAAAATAAGATAAACTCTCAGGAATAGATAAATAATAACAAAAAAATTGTAAAGTGGAGAAAGCGAGAGCGCGCGAATGCACTCAAGCAAACACAAACAGCACAGCACGATGCGTATTTTTTTTAAATTGACAAAATAAATCAAAAATAAAAATAAGTGGAAAAGGCGAGAGTGCGCGAGCACACAGGAGCAAAGACAAGCAGCGCAGCTTGATGCGTAGTAAAAAAAATAATAAATAGACAACTGGTCGACCTCATTAGAAATAAAAACCCAAAAGATTAGATAGACAAACAAACAAACACATAAATGTGGAGAGAAGGGCAGTGCGCGCAGGAGCAAAGGTAAACAGCAGACAGACCTGAATCCTTATCTTTACAAGGTCGACCTCAGAACTTTGTTCAGTTTGTCTCGGTGACGGATAATGGAAGGAAGGGCAGGCAACTGGTCGACTTCATTTAAATAAACAAATAAAAAATAAGATAAACTCTCAGGAATAGATAAATAATAACAAAAAAATTGTAAAGTGGAGAAAGCGAGAGCGCGCGAATGCACTCAAGCAAACACAAACAGCACAGCACGATGCGTATTTTTTTTTAAATTGACAAAATAAATCAAAAATGAATCAAAAATAAAAATAAGTGGAAAAGGCGAGAGTGCGCGAGCACACAGGAGCAAAGACAAGCAGCGCAGCTTGATGCGTAGTAAAAAAAATAATAAATAGACAACTGGTCGACCTCATTAGAAATAAAAACCCAAAAGATTAGATAGACAAACAAACAAACACATAAATGTGGAGAGAAGGGCAGTGCGCGCAGGAGCAAAGGTAAACAGCAGACAGACCTGAATCCTTATCTTTACAAGGTCGACCTCAGAACTTTGTTCAGTTTGTCTCGGTGACGGATAATGGAAGGAAGGGCAGGCAACTGGTCGACTTCATTTAAATAAACAAATAAAAAATAAGATAAACTCTCAGGAATAGATAAATAATAACAAAAAAATTGTAAAGTGGAGAAAGCGAGAGCGCGCGAATGCACTCAAGCAAACACAAACAGCACAGCACGATGCGTATTTTTTTTTAAATTGACAAAATAAATCAAAAATAAAAATAAGTGGAAAAGGCGAGAGTGCGCGAGCACACAGGAGCAAAGACAAGCAGCGCAGCTTGATGCGTAGTAAAAAAAATAATAAATAGACAACTGGTCGACCTCATTAGAAATAAAAACCCAAAAGATTAGATAGACAAACAAACAAACACATAAATGTGGAGAGAAGGGCAGTGCGCGCAGGAGCAAAGGTAAACAGCAGACAGACCTGAATCCTTATCTTTACAAGGTCGACCTCAGAACTTTGTTCAGTTTGTCTCGGTGACGGATAATGGAAGGAAGGGCAGGCAACTGGTCGACTTCATTTAAATAAACAAATAAAAAATAAGATAAACTCTCAGGAATAGATAAATAATAACAAAAAAATTGTAAAGTGGAGAAAGCGAGAGCGCGCGAATGCACTCAAGCAAACACAAACAGCACAGCACGATGCGTATTTTTTTTAAAATTGACAAAATAAATCAAAAATAAATCAAAAATAAAAATAAGTGGAAAAGGCGAGAGTGCGCGAGCACACAGGAGCAAGGACAAGCAGCGCAGCTTGATGCGTAGTAAAAAAAATAATAAATAGACAACTGGTCGACCTCATTAGAAATAAAAACCCAAAAGATTAGATAGACAAACAAACAAACACATAAATGTGGAGAGAAGGGCAGTGCGCGCAGATGCAAAGGTAAACAGCAGACAGACCTGAATCCTTATCTTTACAAGGTCGACCTCAGAACTTTGTTCAGTTTGTCTCGGTGACGGATAATGGAAGGAAGGGCAGGCAACTGGTCGACTTCATTTAAATAAACAAATAAAAAATAAGATAAACTCTCAGGAATAGATAAATAATAACAAAAAAATTGTAAAGTGGAGAAAGCGAGAGCGCGCGAATGCACTCAAGCAAACACAAACAGCACAGCACGATGCGTATTTTTTTTTAAATTGACAAAATAAATCAAAAATAAATCAAAAAATAAACATAAGTGGAAAAGGAGAGAGTGCGCGAGCACACAGGAGCAAAGACAAGCAGCGCAGCTTGATGCGTAGTAAAAAAAATAATAAATAGACAACTGGTCGACCTCATTAGAAATAAAAACCCAAAAGATTAGATAGACAAACAAACAAACACATAAATGTGGAGAGAAGGGCAGTGCGCGCAGGAGCAAAGGTAAACAGCAGACAGACCTGAATCCTTATCTTTACAAGGTCGACCTCAGAACTTTGTTCAGTTTGTCTCGGTGACGGATAATGGAAGGAAGGGCAGGCAACTGGTCGACTTCATTTAAATAAACAAATAAAAAATAAGATAAACTCTCAGGAATAGATAAATAATAACAAAAAAATTGTAAAGTGGAGAAAGCGAGAGCGCGCGAATGCACTCAAGCAAACACAAACAGCACAGCACGATGCGTATTTTTTTTTAAATTGACAAAATAAATCAAAAATAAAAATAAGTGGAAAAGGCGAGAGTGCACGAGCACACAGGAGCAAAGACAAGCAGCGCAGCTTGATGCGTAGTAAAAAAAATAATAAATAGACAACTGGTCGACCTCATTAGAAATAAAAACCCAAAAGATTAGATAGACAAACAAACAAACACATAAATGTGGAGAGAAGGGCAGTGCGCGCAGGAGCAAAGGTAAACAGCAGACAGACCTGAATCCTTATCTTTACAAGGTCGACCTCAGAACTTTGTTCAGTTTGTCTCGGTGACGGATAATGGAAGGAAGGGCAGGCAACTGGTCGACTTCATTTAAATAAACAAATAAAAAATAAGATAAACTCTCAGGAATAGATAAATAATAACAAAAAAATTGTAAAGTGGAGAAAGCGAGAGCGCGCGAATGCACTCAAGCAAACACAAACAGCACAGCACGATGCGTATTTTTTTTAAAATTGACAAAATAAATCAAAAATAAATCAAAAATAAAAATAAGTGGAAAAGGCGAGAGTGCGCGAGCACACAGGAGCAAAGACAAGCAGCGCAGCTTGATGCGTAGTAAAAAAAATAATAAATAGACAACTGGTCGACCTCATTAGAAATAAAAACCCAAAAGATTAGATAGACAAACAAACAAACACATAAATGTGGAGAGAAGGGCAGTGCGCGCAGGAGCAAAGGTAAACAGCAGACAGACCTGAATCCTTATCTTTACAAGGTCGACCTCAGAACTTTGTTCAGTTTGTCTCGGTGACGGATAATGGAAGGAAGGGCAGGCAACTGGTCGACTTCATTTAAATAAACAAATAAAAAATAAGATAAACTCTCAGGAATAGATAAATAATAACAAAAAAATTGTAAAGTGGAGAAAGCGAGAGCGCGCGAATGCACTCAAGCAAACACAAACAGCACAGCACGATGCGTATTTTTTTTTAAATTGACAAAATAAATCAAAAATAAATCAAAAATAAAAATAAGTGGAAAAGGCGAGAGTGCGCGAGCACACAGGAGCAAAGACAAGCAGCGCAGCTTGATGCGTAGTAAAAAAAATAATAAATAGACAACTGGTCGACCTCATTAGAAATAAAAACCCAAAAGATTAGATAGACAAACAAACAAACACATAAATGTGGAGAGAAGGGCAGTGCGCGCAGGAGCAAAGGTAAACAGCAGACAGACCTGAATCCTTATCTTTACAAGGTCGACCTCAGAACTTTGTTCAGTTTGTCTCGGTGACGGATAATGGAAGGAAGGGCAGGCAACTGGTCGACTTCATTTAAATAAACAAATAAAAATAAGATAAACTCTCAGGAATAGATAAATAATAACAAAAAAATTGTAAAGTGGAGAAAGCGAGAGCGCGCGAATGCACTCAAGCAAACACAAACAGCACAGCACGATGCGTATTTTTTTTTAAATTGACAAAATAAATCAAAAATAAATCAAAAATAAAATAAGTGGAAAAGGCGAGAGTGCGCGAGCACACAGGAGCAAAGACAAGCAGCGCAGCTTGATGCGTAGTAAAAAAAATAATAAATAGACAACTGGTCGACCTCATTAGAAATAAAAACCCAAAAGATTAGATAGACAAACAAACAAACACATAAATGTGGAGAGAAGGGCAGTGCGCGCAGGAGCAAAGGTAAACAGCAGACAGACCTGAATCCTTATCTTTACAAGGTCGACCTCAGAACTTTGTTCAGTTTGTCTCGGTGACGGATAATGGAAGGAAGGGCAGGCAACTGGTCGACTTCATTTAAATAAACAAATAAAAAATAAGATAAACTCTCAGGAATAGATAAATAATTACAAAAAAATTGTAAAGTGGAGAAAGCGAGAGCGCGCGAATGCACTCAAGCAAACACAAACAGCACAGCACGATGCGTATTTTTTTTTAAATTGACAAAATAAATCAAAAATAAAAATAAGTGGAAAAGGCGAGAGTGCACGAGCACACAGGAGCAAAGACAAGCAGCGCAGCTTGATGCGTAGTAAAAAAAATAATAAATAGACAACTGGTCGACCTCATTAGAAATAAAAACCCAAAAGATTAGATAGACAAACAAACAAACACATAAATGTGCAGAGAAGGGCAGTGCGCGCAGGAGCAAAGGTAAACAGCAGACAGACCTGAATCCTTATCTTTACAAGGTCGACCTCAGAACTTTGTTCAGTTTGTCTCGGTGACGGATAATGGAAGGAAGGGCAGGCAACTGGTCGACTTCATTTAAATAAACAAATAAAAAATAAGATAAACTCTCAGGAATAGATAAATAATAACAAAATTTGTAAAGTGGAGAAAGCGAGAGCGCGCGAATGCACTCTAGCAAACACAAACAACACAGCACGATGCGTATTTTTTTGTTAAACTTGACAAAATAAATCAAAAATAAAAATAAGTGGAAAAGGCGAGAGTGCGCGAGCACACAGGAGCAAAGACAAGCAGCGCAGCTTGATGCGTAGTAAAAAAAATAATATATAGACAACTGGTCGACCTCAGTAGAAATAAAAACCCAAAAGATTAGATAGACAAACAAACAAACACATGAATGTGGAGAGAAGGGCAGTGCGCGCAGGAGCAAAGGTAAACAGCAGACAGACCTGAATCCTTATCTTTACAAGGTCGACCTCAGAACTTTGTTCAGTTTGTCTCGGTGACGGATAATGGAAGGAAGGGCAGGCAACTGGTCGACTTCATTTAAATAAACAAATAAAAAATAAGATAAACTCTCAGGATTAGATAAATAATAACAAAAAGAATTGTAAAGTGGAGAAAGCGAGAGCGCGCGAATGCACTCAAGCAAACACAAACAGCACAGCACGATGCGTATTTTTTTTTAAAATTGACAAAATAAATCAAAAATAAAAATAAGTGGAAAAGGCGAGAATGCGCGAGCACACAGGAGCAAAGACAAGCAGCGCAGCTTGATGCGTAGTAAAAAAAATAATAAATAGACAACTGGTCGACCTCATTAGAAATAAAAACCCAAAAGATTAGATAGACAAACAAACAAACACATAAATGTGGAGAGAAGGGCAGTGCCCCCAGGAGCATAGGGAAAAAGCAGACAGACCTGAATCCTTATCTTTACAAGGTCGACCTCAAAATTTGTTCAGTTTGTCGCGGTGACGGATAATGGAAGGAAGGGCAGGCAACTGGTCGACTTCATTTAAATAAACAAATAAAAAATAAGATAAACTCTCAGGAATAGATAAATAATAACAAAAAATTGTAAAGTGGAGAAAGCGAGAGCGCGCGAATGCACTCAAGCAAACATAAACAGCACAGCACGATGTTTTTTTTTTTTAAAAAATTGACAAAATAAATCAAAAATAAATCAAAAATAAAAATAAGTGGAAATGGCGAGAGTGCGCGAGCACACAGGAGCAAACACAAGCAGCGCAGCTTGATGCGTAGTAAATAAAATAATAAATAGACAACTGGTCGACCTCATTAGAAATAAAAACCCAAAAGATTAGATAGACAAACAAACAAACACATAAATGTGGAGAGAAGGGCAGTGCGCGAGGGGAAAAGGTAAACAGCAGACAGACCTGAATCCTTTTCTTTACAAGGTCGACCTCAGAACTTTGTGCAGTTTGTCTCGGTGACGGATAATGGAAGGAAGGGCAGGCAACTGGTCGACTTCATTTAAATAAGCAAATAAAAAATAAGATAAACTCTCAGGAATAGATAAATAATAACAAAAAAATTGTAAAGTGGAGAAAGCGAGAGCGCGCGAATGCACTCGAGCAAACACAAACAGCACAGCACGATGCGTATTTTTTTTAAATTGACAAAATAAATCAAAAATAAATCAAAAATAAAAATCAGTGGAAAAGGAGAGAGTGCGCGAGCACACAGGAGCAAAGACAAGCAGCGCAGCTTGATGCGTAGTAAAAAAATAATAAATAGACAACTTGTCGACCTCATTAGAAATAAAAACCCAAAAGATTAGATAGACAAACAAACAAACACATAAATGTGGAGAGAAGGGCAGTGCGCGCAGGAGCAAAGGTAAACAGCAGACAGACCTGAATCCTTATCTTTACAAGGTCGACCTCAGAACTTTGTTCAGTTTGTCTCGGTGACGGATAATGGAAGGAAGGGCAGGCAACTGGTCGACTTCATTTAACTAAACAAATAAAAAATAAGATAAACTCTCAGGAATAGATAAATAATAACAAAAAATTGTAAAGTGGAGAAAGCGAGAGCGCGCGAATGCACGCAAGCAAACACAAACAGCACAGCACGATGCGTATTTTTTTTAAATTGACAAAATATATCAAAAATAAATCAAAAATAAAAATAAGTGGAAAAGGCGAGAGTGTGCGAGCACACAGGAGCAAAGACAAGCAGCGCAGCTTGATGCGTAGTAAAAAAAATAATAAATAGACAAATGGTCGACCTCATTAGAAATAAAAACCCAAAAGATTAGATAGACAAACAAACAAACACATAAATGTGGAGAGAAGGGCAGTGCGCGCAGGAGCAAAGGTAAACAGCAGACAGACCTGAATCCTTACCTTTACAAGGTCGACCTCAGAACTTTGTTCAGTTTGTCTCGGTGACGGATAATGGAAGGAAGGGCAGGCAACTGGTCGACTTCATTTACATAAACAAATAAAAAATAAGATAAACTCTCAGGAATACATAAATAATAACAAAAAAATTGTAAAGTGGAGAAAGCGAGAGCGCGCGAATGCACTCTAGCAAACACAAACAGCACAGCACGATGCGTATTTTTTTGTTAAAATTGACAAAATAAATCAAAAATAAATCAAAAATAAAAATAAGTGGAAAAGGCGAGAGTGCGCGAGCACACAGGAGCAAAGACAAGCAGCGCAGCTTGATGCGTAGGAAAAAAAAAATAATAAATAGACAACTGGTCGACCTCATTAGAAAAAAAAACCCAAAAGATTAGATAGACAAACAAACAAACACATAAATGTGGAGAGAAGGGCAGTGCGCGCAGGAGCATAGGTAAACAGCAGACAGACCTGAATCCTTATCTTTACAAGGTCGACCTCAGAACTTTGTTCAGTTTGTCTCGGTGACGGATAATGGAAGGAAGGGCAGGCAACTGGTCGACTTCATTTAAATAAACAAATAAAAAATAAGATAAACTCTCAGGAATAGATAAATAATAACAAAAAATTGTAAAGTGGAAAAAGCGAGAGCGCGCGAATGCACTCAAGCAAACACAAACAGCACAGCACGATGCGTATTTTTTTTTAAAATTGACAAAATAAATCAAAAATAAAAATAAGTGGAAAAGGCGAGAATGCGCGAGCACACAGGAGCAAAGACAAGCAGCGCAGCTTGATGCGTAGTAAAAAAAATAATAAATAGACAACTGGTTGACCTCATTAGAAATAAAAACCCAAAAGATTAGATAGACAAACAAACAAACACATAAATGTGGAGAGAAGGCCAGTGCGCGCAGGAGCAAAGGTAAACAGCAGACAGACCTGAATCCTTATCTTTCCAAGGTCGACCTCAGAACTTTGTTCAGTTTGTCTCCGTGACGGATAATAGAAGGAAGGGCAGGCAACTGGTCGACTTCATTTAAATAAACAAATATAAAATAAGATAAACTCTCAGGAATAGATAAATAATGACAAAAAAATTGTAAAGTGGAGAAAGCGAGAGCGCGCGAATGCACTCAAGCAAACACAAACAGCACAGCACGATGCGTATTTTTTTTTGTTAAAATTGACAAAATAAATGAAAAAGAAATCAAAAATTAAAATAAGTGGAAAAGGCGAGAGTGCGCGAGCACACAGGAGCAAAGACAAGCAGCGCAGCTTGATGCGTAGTAAAAAAAATAATAAATAGACAACTGGTCGACCTCATTAGAAATAAAAACCCAAAAGATTAGATAGACAAACAAACAAACACATAAATGTGGAGAGAAGGGCAGTGCGCGCAGGAGCAAAGGTAAACAGCAGACAGACCTGAATCCTTACCTTTACAAG
Source organism: Perognathus longimembris pacificus (assembly GCF_023159225.1). NCBI lineage: Eukaryota > Metazoa > Chordata > Mammalia > Rodentia > Heteromyidae > Perognathus > Perognathus longimembris. The sequence continues at coordinate 27,088 of NW_025960113.1, read as the reverse complement.
GTCGACCTCAGAAATTTGTTCAGTTTGTCTCGGTGACGGATAATGGAAGGAAGGGCAGGCAACTGGTCGACTTCATTTAAATAAACAAATAAAAAATAAGATAAACTCTCAGGAATAGATAAATAATTACAAAAAAATTGTAAAGTGGAGAAAGCGAGAGCGCGCGAATGCACTCAAGCAAACACAAACAGCACAGCACGATGCGTATTTTTTTTTAAATTGACAAAATAAATCAAAAATAAAAATAAGTGGAAAAGGCGAGAGTGCACGAGCACACAGGAGCAAAGACAAGCAGCGCAGCTTGATGCGTAGTAAAAAAAATAATAAATAGACAACTGGTCGACCTCATTAGAAATAAAAACCCAAAAGATTAGATAGACAAACAAACAAACACATAAATGTGCAGAGAAGGGCAGTGCGCGCAGGAGCAAAGGTAAACAGCAGACAGACCTGAATCCTTATCTTTACAAGGTCGACCTCAGAACTTTGTTCAGTTTGTCTCGGTGACGGATAATGGAAGGAAGGGCAGGCAACTGGTCGACTTCATTTAAATAAACAAATAAAAAATAAGATAAACTCTCAGGAATAGATAAATAATAACAAAATTTGTAAAGTGGAGAAAGCGAGAGCGCGCGAATGCACTCTAGCAAACACAAACAACACAGCACGATGCGTATTTTTTTGTTAAACTTGACAAAATAAATCAAAAATAAAAATAAGTGGAAAAGGCGAGAGTGCGCGAGCACACAGGAGCAAAGACAAGCAGCGCAGCTTGATGCGTAGTAAAAAAAATAATATATAGACAACTGGTCGACCTCAGTAGAAATAAAAACCCAAAAGATTAGATAGACAAACAAACAAACACATGAATGTGGAGAGAAGGGCAGTGCGCGCAGGAGCAAAGGTAAACAGCAGACAGACCTGAATCCTTATCTTTACAAGGTCGACCTCAGAACTTTGTTCAGTTTGTCTCGGTGACGGATAATGGAAGGAAGGGCAGGCAACTGGTCGACTTCATTTAAATAAACAAATAAAAAATAAGATAAACTCTCAGGATTAGATAAATAATAACAAAAAGAATTGTAAAGTGGAGAAAGCGAGAGCGCGCGAATGCACTCAAGCAAACACAAACAGCACAGCACGATGCGTATTTTTTTTTAAAATTGACAAAATAAATCAAAAATAAAAATAAGTGGAAAAGGCGAGAATGCGCGAGCACACAGGAGCAAAGACAAGCAGCGCAGCTTGATGCGTAGTAAAAAAAATAATAAATAGACAACTGGTCGACCTCATTAGAAATAAAAACCCAAAAGATTAGATAGACAAACAAACAAACACATAAATGTGGAGAGAAGGGCAGTGCCCCCAGGAGCATAGGGAAAAAGCAGACAGACCTGAATCCTTATCTTTACAAGGTCGACCTCAAAATTTGTTCAGTTTGTCGCGGTGACGGATAATGGAAGGAAGGGCAGGCAACTGGTCGACTTCATTTAAATAAACAAATAAAAAATAAGATAAACTCTCAGGAATAGATAAATAATAACAAAAAATTGTAAAGTGGAGAAAGCGAGAGCGCGCGAATGCACTCAAGCAAACATAAACAGCACAGCACGATGTTTTTTTTTTTTAAAAAATTGACAAAATAAATCAAAAATAAATCAAAAATAAAAATAAGTGGAAATGGCGAGAGTGCGCGAGCACACAGGAGCAAACACAAGCAGCGCAGCTTGATGCGTAGTAAATAAAATAATAAATAGACAACTGGTCGACCTCATTAGAAATAAAAACCCAAAAGATTAGATAGACAAACAAACAAACACATAAATGTGGAGAGAAGGGCAGTGCGCGAGGGGAAAAGGTAAACAGCAGACAGACCTGAATCCTTTTCTTTACAAGGTCGACCTCAGAACTTTGTGCAGTTTGTCTCGGTGACGGATAATGGAAGGAAGGGCAGGCAACTGGTCGACTTCATTTAAATAAGCAAATAAAAAATAAGATAAACTCTCAGGAATAGATAAATAATAACAAAAAAATTGTAAAGTGGAGAAAGCGAGAGCGCGCGAATGCACTCGAGCAAACACAAACAGCACAGCACGATGCGTATTTTTTTTAAATTGACAAAATAAATCAAAAATAAATCAAAAATAAAAATCAGTGGAAAAGGAGAGAGTGCGCGAGCACACAGGAGCAAAGACAAGCAGCGCAGCTTGATGCGTAGTAAAAAAATAATAAATAGACAACTTGTCGACCTCATTAGAAATAAAAACCCAAAAGATTAGATAGACAAACAAACAAACACATAAATGTGGAGAGAAGGGCAGTGCGCGCAGGAGCAAAGGTAAACAGCAGACAGACCTGAATCCTTATCTTTACAAGGTCGACCTCAGAACTTTGTTCAGTTTGTCTCGGTGACGGATAATGGAAGGAAGGGCAGGCAACTGGTCGACTTCATTTAACTAAACAAATAAAAAATAAGATAAACTCTCAGGAATAGATAAATAATAACAAAAAATTGTAAAGTGGAGAAAGCGAGAGCGCGCGAATGCACGCAAGCAAACACAAACAGCACAGCACGATGCGTATTTTTTTTAAATTGACAAAATATATCAAAAATAAATCAAAAATAAAAATAAGTGGAAAAGGCGAGAGTGTGCGAGCACACAGGAGCAAAGACAAGCAGCGCAGCTTGATGCGTAGTAAAAAAAATAATAAATAGACAAATGGTCGACCTCATTAGAAATAAAAACCCAAAAGATTAGATAGACAAACAAACAAACACATAAATGTGGAGAGAAGGGCAGTGCGCGCAGGAGCAAAGGTAAACAGCAGACAGACCTGAATCCTTACCTTTACAAGGTCGACCTCAGAACTTTGTTCAGTTTGTCTCGGTGACGGATAATGGAAGGAAGGGCAGGCAACTGGTCGACTTCATTTACATAAACAAATAAAAAATAAGATAAACTCTCAGGAATACATAAATAATAACAAAAAAATTGTAAAGTGGAGAAAGCGAGAGCGCGCGAATGCACTCTAGCAAACACAAACAGCACAGCACGATGCGTATTTTTTTGTTAAAATTGACAAAATAAATCAAAAATAAATCAAAAATAAAAATAAGTGGAAAAGGCGAGAGTGCGCGAGCACACAGGAGCAAAGACAAGCAGCGCAGCTTGATGCGTAGGAAAAAAAAAATAATAAATAGACAACTGGTCGACCTCATTAGAAAAAAAAACCCAAAAGATTAGATAGACAAACAAACAAACACATAAATGTGGAGAGAAGGGCAGTGCGCGCAGGAGCATAGGTAAACAGCAGACAGACCTGAATCCTTATCTTTACAAGGTCGACCTCAGAACTTTGTTCAGTTTGTCTCGGTGACGGATAATGGAAGGAAGGGCAGGCAACTGGTCGACTTCATTTAAATAAACAAATAAAAAATAAGATAAACTCTCAGGAATAGATAAATAATAACAAAAAATTGTAAAGTGGAAAAAGCGAGAGCGCGCGAATGCACTCAAGCAAACACAAACAGCACAGCACGATGCGTATTTTTTTTTAAAATTGACAAAATAAATCAAAAATAAAAATAAGTGGAAAAGGCGAGAATGCGCGAGCACACAGGAGCAAAGACAAGCAGCGCAGCTTGATGCGTAGTAAAAAAAATAATAAATAGACAACTGGTTGACCTCATTAGAAATAAAAACCCAAAAGATTAGATAGACAAACAAACAAACACATAAATGTGGAGAGAAGGCCAGTGCGCGCAGGAGCAAAGGTAAACAGCAGACAGACCTGAATCCTTATCTTTCCAAGGTCGACCTCAGAACTTTGTTCAGTTTGTCTCCGTGACGGATAATAGAAGGAAGGGCAGGCAACTGGTCGACTTCATTTAAATAAACAAATATAAAATAAGATAAACTCTCAGGAATAGATAAATAATGACAAAAAAATTGTAAAGTGGAGAAAGCGAGAGCGCGCGAATGCACTCAAGCAAACACAAACAGCACAGCACGATGCGTATTTTTTTTTGTTAAAATTGACAAAATAAATGAAAAAGAAATCAAAAATTAAAATAAGTGGAAAAGGCGAGAGTGCGCGAGCACACAGGAGCAAAGACAAGCAGCGCAGCTTGATGCGTAGTAAAAAAAATAATAAATAGACAACTGGTCGACCTCATTAGAAATAAAAACCCAAAAGATTAGATAGACAAACAAACAAACACATAAATGTGGAGAGAAGGGCAGTGCGCGCAGGAGCAAAGGTAAACAGCAGACAGACCTGAATCCTTACCTTTACAAGGTCGACCTCAGAAATTTGTTCAGTTTGTCTCGGTGACGGATAATGGAAGGAAGGGCAGGCAACTGGTCGACTTCATTTAAATAAACAAATAAAAAATAAGATAAACTCTCAGGAATAGATAAATAATAACAAAAAATTGTAAAGTGGAGAAAGCGAGAGCGCGCGAATGCACTCAAGCAAACACAAACAGCACAGCACGATGCGTATTTTTTTGTTAAATTGACAAAATAAATCAAAAATAAAAATAAGTGGAAAAGGCGAGAGTGCGCGAGCACACAGGAGCAAAGACAAGCAGCGCAGCTTGATGCGTAGTAAAAAAAATAATAAATAGACAACTGGTCGACCTCATTAGAAATAAAAACCCAAAAGATTAGATAGACAAACAAACAAACACATAAATGTGGAGAGAAGGGCAGTGCGCGCAGGAGCAAAGGTAAACAGCAGACAGACCTGAATCCTTATCTTTACAAGGTCGACCTCAGAACTTTGTTCAGTTTGTCTCGGTGACGGATAATGGAAGGAAGGGCAGGCAACTGGTCGACTTCATTTAAATAAACAAATAAAAAATAAGATAAACTCTCAGGAATAGATAAATAATAACAAAAAATTGTAAAGTGGAGAAAGCGAGAGCGCGCGAATGCACTCAAGCAAACACAAACAGCACAGCACGATGCGTATTTTTTTTTAAATTGACAAAATAAATCAAAAATAAATCAAAAATAAAAATAAGTGGAAAAGGCGAGAGTGCGCGAGCACACAGGAGCAAAGACAAGCAGCGCAGCTTGATGCGTAGTAAAAAAAATAATAAATAGACAACTGGTCGACCTCATTAGAAATAAAAACCCAAAAGATTAGATAGACAAACAAACAAACACATGAATGTGGAGAGAAGGGCAGTGCGCGCAGGAGCAAAGGTAAACAGCAGACAGACCTGAATCCTTATCTTTACAAGGTCGACCTCAGAACTTTGTTCAGTTTGTCTCGGTGACGGATAATGGAAGGAAGGGCAGGCAACTGGTCGACTTCATTTAAATAAACAAATAAAAAATAAGATAAACTCTCAGGATAGATAAATAATAACAAAAAAATTGTAAAGTGGAGAAAGCGAGAGCGCGCGAATGCACTCAAGCAAACACAAACAGCACAGCACGATGCGTATTTTTTTTTAAAATTGACAAAATAAATCAAAAATAAATCAAAAATAAAAATAAGTGGAAAAGGCGAGAGTGCGCGAGCACACAGGAGCAAAGACAAGCAGCGCAGCTTGATGCGTAGTAAAAAAAATAATAAATAGACAACTGGTCGACCTCATTAGAAATAAAAACCCAAAAGATTAGATAGACAAACAAACAAACACATAAATGTGGAGAGAAGGGCAGTGCCGCAGGAGCAAAGGTAAAAGCAGACAGACCTGAATCCTTATCTTTACAAGGTCGACCTCAGAACTTTGTTCAGTTTGTCTCGGTGACGGATAATGGAAGGAAGGGCAGGCAACTGGTCGACTTCATTTAAATAAACAAATAAAAAATAAGATAAACTCTCAGGAATAGATAAATAATAACAAAAAAATTGTAAAGTGGAGAAAGCGAGAGCGCGCGAATGCACTCAAGCAAACACAAACAGCACAGCACGATGCGTATTTTTTTTTAAATTGACAAAATAAATCAAAAATAAATCAAAAATAAAAATAAGTGGAAAAGGCGAGAGTGCGCGAGCACACAGGAGCAAAGACAAGCAGCGCAGCTTGATGCGTAGTAAAAAAAATAATAAATAGACAACTGGTCGACCTCATTAGAAATAAAAACCCAAAAGATTAGATAGACAAACAAACAAACACATAAATGTGGAGAGAAGGGCAGTGCGCACAGGAGCAAAGGTAAACAGCAGACAGACCTGAATCCTTATCTTTACAAGGTCGACCTCAGAACTTTGTTCAGTTTGTCTCGGTGACGGATAATGGAAGGAAGGGCAGGCAACTGGTCGACTTCATTTAAATAAACAAATAAAAAATAAGATAAACTCTCAGGAATAGATAAATAATAACAAAAAAATTGTAAAGTGGAGAAAGCGAGAGCGCGCGAATGCACTCAAGCAAACACAAACAGCACAGCACGATGCGTATTTTTTTTAAAATTGACAAAATAAATCAAAAATAAATCAAAAATAAAAATAAGTGGAAAAGGCGAGAGTGCGCGAGCACACAGGAGCAAAGACAAGCAGCGCAGCTTGATGCGTAGTAAAAATAATAATAAATAGACAACTGGTCGACCTCATTAGAAATAAAAACCCAAAAGATTAGATAGACAAACAAACAAACACATAAATGTGGAGAGAAGGGCAGTGCGCGCAGGAGCAAAGGTAAACTGCAGACAGACCTGAATCCTTATCTTTACAAGGTCGACCTCAGAACTTTGTTCAGTTTGTCTCGGTGACGGATAATGGAAGGAAGGGCAGGCAACTGGTCGACTTCATTTAAATAAACAAATAAAAAATAAGATAAACTCTCAGGAATAGATAAATAATAACAAAAAAATTGTAAAGTGGAGAAAGCGAGAGCGCGCGAATGCACTCAAGCAAACACAAACAGCACAGCACGATGCGTATTTTTTTTAAATTGACAAAATAAATCAAAAATAAATCAAAAATAAAAATAAGTGGAAAAGGCGAGAGTGCGCGAGCACACAGGAGCAAAGACAAGCAGCGCAGCTTGATGCGTAGTAAAAAAAATAATAAATAGACAACTGGTCGACCTCATTAGAAATAAAAACCCAAAAGATTAGATAGACAAACAAACAAACACATAAATGTGGAGAGAAGGGCAGTGCGCGCAGGAGCAAAGGTAAACAGCAGACAGACCTGAATCCTTATCTTTACAAGGTCGACCTCAGAACTTTGTTCAGTTTGTCTCGGTGACGGATAATGGAAGGAAGGGCAGGCAACTGGTCGACTTCATTTAAATAAACAAATAAAAAATAAGATAAACTCTCAGGAATAGATAAATAATAACAAAAAAATTGTAAAGTGGAGAAAGCGAGAGCGCGCGAATGCACTCAAGCAAACACAAACAGCACAGCACGATGCGTATTTTTTTTTAAAATTGACAAAATAAATCAAAAATAAATCAAAAATAAAAATAAGTGGAAAAGGCGAGAGTGCGCGAGCACACAGGAGCAAAGACAAGCAGCGCAGCTTGATGCGTAGTAAAAAAATAATAAATAGACAACTGGTCGACCTCATTAGAAATAAAAACCCAAAAGATTAGATAGACAAACAAACAAACACATAAATGTGGAGAGAAGGGCAGTGCGCGCAGGAGCAAAGGTAAACAGCAGACAGACCTGAATCCTTATCTTTACAAGGTCGACCTCAGAACTTTGTTCAGTTTGTCTCGGTGACGGATAATGGAAGGAAGGGCAGGCAACTGGTCGACTTCATTTAAATAAACAAATAAAAAATAAGAAAACTCTCAGGAATAGATAAATAATAACAAAAAAATTGTAAAGTGGAGAAAGCGAGAGCGCGCGAATGCACTCAAGCAAACACAAACAGCACAGCACGATGCGTATTTTTTTAAAATTGACAAAATAAATCAAAAATAAATCAAAAATAAAAATAAGTGGAAAAGGCGAGAATGCGCGAGCACACAGGAGCAAAGACAAGCAGCGCAGCTTGATGCGTAGTAAAAAAAATAATAAATAGACAACTGGTCGACCTCATTAGAAATAAAAACCCAAAAGATTAGATAGACAAACAAACAAACACATAAATGTGGAGAGAAGGGCAGTGCGCGCAGGAGCAAAGGTAAACAGCAGACAGACCTGAATCCTTATCTTTACAAGGTCGACCTCAGAACTTTGTTCAGTTTGTCTCGGTGACGGATAATGGAAGGAAGGGCAGGCAACTGGTCGACTTCATTTAAATAAACAAATAAAAAATAAGATAAACTCTCAGGAATAGATAAATAATAACAAAAAAATTGTAAAGTGGAGAAAGCGAGAGCGCGCGAATGCACTCAAGCAAACACAAACAGCACAGCACGATGCGTATTTTTTTTTAAATTGACAAAATAAATCAAAAATAAATCAAAAATAAAAATAAGTGGAAAAGGCGAGAGTGCGCGAGCACACAGGAGCAAAGACAAGCAGCGCAGCTTGATGCGTAGTAAAAAAAATAAAAATAATAAATAGACAACTGGTCGACCTCATTAGAAATAAAAACCCAAAAGATTAGATAGACAAACAAACAAACACATAAATGTGGAGAGAAGGGCAGTGCGCGCAGGAGCAAAGGTAAACAGCAGACAGACCTGAATCCTTATCTTTACAAGGTCGACCTCAGAACTTTGTTCAGTTTGTCTCGGTGACGGATAATGGAAGGAAGGGCAGGCAACTGGTCGACTTCATTTAAATAAACAAATAAAAAATAAGATAAACTCTCAGGAATAGATAAATAATAACAAAAAATTGTAAAGTGGAGAAAGCGAGAGCGCGCGAATGCACTCAAGCAAACACAAACAGCACAGCACGATGCGTATTTTTTGTTAAAATTGACAAAATAAATCAAAAATAAATCAAAAATAAAAATAAGTGGAAAAGGCGAGAGTGCGCGAGCACACAGGAGCAAAGACAAGCAGCGCAGCTTGATGCGTAGTAAAAAAAATAATAAATAGACAACTGGTCGACCTCATTAGAAATAAAAACCCAAAAGATTAGATAGACAAACAAACAAACACATAAATGTGGAGAGAAGGGCAGTGCGCGCAGGAGCAAAGGTAAACAGCAGACAGACCTGAATCCTTATCTTTACAAGGTCGACCTCAGAACTTTGTTCAGTTTGTCTCGGTGACGGATAATGGAAGGAAGGGCAGGCAACTGGTCGACTTCATTTAAATAAACAAATAAAAAATAAGATAAACTCTCAGGAATAGATAAATAATAACAAAAAATTGTAAAGTGGAGAAAGCGAGAGCGCGCGAATGCACTCAAGCAAACACAAACAGCACAGCACGATGCGTATTTTTTTTGAAATTGACAAAATAAATCAAAAAAAATCAAAAATAAAAATAAGTGGAAAAGGCGAGAGTGCGCGAGCACACAGGAGCAAAGACAAGCAGCGCAGCTTGATGCGTAGTAAAAAAAATAATAAATAGACAACTGGTCGACCTCATTAGAAATAAAAACCCAAAAGATTAGATAGACAAACAAACAAACACATAAATGTGGAGAGAAGGGCAGTGCGCGCAGGAGCAAAGGTAAACAGCAGACAGACCTGAACCCTTATCTTTACAAGTCGACCTCAGAACTTTGTTCAGTTTGTCTCGGTGACGGATAATGGAAGGAAGGGCAGGCAACTGGTCGACTTCATTTAAATAAACAAATAAAAAATAAGATAAACTCTCAGGAATAGATAAATAATAACAAAAAATTGTAAAGTGGAGAAAGCAAGAGCGCGCGAATGCACTCAAGCAAACACAAACAGCACAGCACGATGCGTATTTTTTTTTAAAATTGACAAAATAAATCAAAAATAAATCAAAAATAAAAATAACTCGGAAAGGCGAGAGTGCGCGAGCACACAGGAGCAAAGACAAGCAGCGCAGCTTGATGCGTAGTAAAAAAAATAATAAATGGACAACTGGTCGACCTCATTAGAAATAAAAACCCAAAAGATTAGATAGACAAACAAACAAACACATAAATGTGGAGAGAAGGGCAGTGCGCGCAGGAGCAAAGGTAAACAGCAGACAGACCTGAATCCTTATCTTTACAAGGTCGACCTCAGAACTTTGTTCAGTTTGTCTCGGTGACGGATAATGGAAGGAAGGGCAGGCAACTGGTCGACTTCATTTAAATAAACAAATAAAAAATAAGATAAACTCTCAGGAATAGATAAATAATAACAAAAAAATTGTAAAGTGGAGAAAGCGAGAGCGCGCGAATGCACTCAAGCAAACACAAACAGCACAGCACGATGCGTATTTTTTTTTAAATTGACAAAATAAATCAAAAATAATTCAAAAATAAAAATAAGTGGAAAAGGCAGAGTGCGCGAGCACACAGGAGCAAAGACAAGCAGCGCAGCTTGATGCGTAGTAAAAAAAATAATAAATAGACAACTGGTCGACCTCATTAGAAATAAAAACCCAAAAGATTAGATAGACAAACAAACAAACACATAAATGTGGAGAGAAGGGCAGTGCGCGCAGGAGCAAAGGTAAACAGCAGACAGACCTGAATCCTTATCTTTACAAGGTCGACCTCAGAACTTTGTTCAGTTTGTCTCGGTGACGGATAATGGAAGGAAGGGCAGGCAACTGGTCGACTTCATTTAAATAAACAAATAAAAAATAAGATAAACTCTCAGGAATAGATAAATAATAACAAAAAAATTGTAAAGTGGAGAAAGCGAGAGCGCGCGAATGCACTCAAGCAAACACAAACAGCACAGCACGATGCGTATTTTTTTTTAAAAATTGACAAAATAAATCAAAAATAAATCAAAAATAAAAATAAGTGGAAAAGGCGAGAGTGCGCGAGCACACAGGAGCAAAGACAAGCAGCGCAGCTTGATGCGTAGTAAAAAAAATAATAATAAATAGACAACTGGTCGACCTCATTAGAAATAAAAACCCAAAAGATTAGATAGACAAACAAACAAACACATAAATGTGGAGAGAAGGGCAGTGCGCGCAGGAGCAAAGGTAAAGAGCAGACAGACCTGAATCCTTATCTTTACAAGGTCGACCTCAGAACTTTGTTCAGTTTGTCTCGGTGACGGATAATGGAAGGAAGGGCAGGCAACTGGTCGACTTCATTTAAATAAACAAATAAAAAATAAGATAAACTCTCAGGAATAGATAAATAATAACAAAAAAATTGTAAAGTGGAGAAAGCGAGAGCGCGCGAATGCACTCAAGCAAACACAAACAGCACAGCACGATGCGTATTTTTTTTTTAAAATTGACAAAATAAATCAAAAATAAATCAAAAATAAAAATAAGTGGAAAAGGCGAGAGTGCGCGAGCACACAGGAGCAAAGACAAGCAGCGCAGCTTGATGCGTAGTAAAAAAAATAATAAATAGACAACTGGTCGACCTCATTAGAAATAAAAACCCAAAAGATTAGATAGACAAACAAACAAACACATAAATGTGGAGAGAAGGGCAGTGCGCGCAGGAGCAAAGGTAAACAGCAGACAGACCTGAATCCTTATCTTTACAAGGTCGACCTCAGAACTTTGTTCAGTTTGTCTCGGTGACGGATAATGGAAGGAAGGGCAGGCAACTGGTCGACTTCATTTAAATAAACAAATAAAAAATAAGATAAACTCTCAGGAATAGATAAATAATAACAAAAAAATTGTAAAGTGGAGAAAGCGAGAGCGCGCGAATGCACTCAAGCAAACACAAACAGCACAGCACGATGCGTATTTTTTTTTTAAATTGACAAAATAAATCAAAAATAAATCAAAAATAAAAATAAGTGGAAAAGGCGAGAGTGCGCGAGCACACAGGAGCAAAGACAAGCAGCGCAGCTTGATGCGTAGTAAAAAAATAATAAATAGACAACTGGTCGACCTCATTAGAAATAAAAACCCAAAAGATTAGATAGACAAACAAACAAACACATAAATGTGGAGAGAAGGGCAGTGCGCGCAGGAGCAAAGGTAAACAGCACACAGACCTGAATCCTTATCTTTACAAGGTCGACCTCAGAACTTTGTTCAGTTTGTCTCGGTGACGGATAATGGAAGGAAGGGCAGGCAACTGGTCGACTTCATTTAAATAAACAAATAAAAAATAAGAGAAACTCTCAGGAATAGATAAATAATAACAAAAAAATTGTAAAGTGGAGAAAGCGAGAGCGCGCGAATGCACTCAAGCAAACACAAACAGCACAGCACGATGCGTATTTTTTAAAATTGACAAAATAAATCAAAAATAAATCAAAAATAAAAATAAGTGGAAAAGGCGAGAGTGCGCGAGCACACAGGAGCAAAGACAAGCAGCGCAGCTTGATGCGTAGTAAAAAAATAATAAATAGACAACTGGTCGACCTCATTAGAAAGAAAAACCCAAAAGATTAGATAGACAAACAAACAAACACATAAATGTGGAGAGAAGGGCAGTGCGCGCAGGAGCAAAGGTAAACAGCAGACAGACCTGAATCCTTATCTTTACAAGGTCGACCTCAGAACTTTGTTCAGTTTGTCTCGGTGACGGATAATGGAAGGAAGGGCAGGCAACTGGTCGACTTCATTTAAATAAACAAATAAAAAATAAGATAAACTCTCAGGAATAGATAAATAATAACAAAAAAATTGTAAAGTGGAGAAAGCAAGAGCGCGCGAATGCACTCAAGCAAACACAAACAGCACAGCACGATGCGTATTTTTTTTAAATTGACAAAATAAATCAAAAATAAATCAAAAATAAAAATAAGTGGAAAAGGCGAGAGTGCGCGAGCACACAGGAGCAAAGACAAGCAGCGCAGCTTGATGCGTAGTAAAAAAAATAATAAATAGACAACTGGTCGACCTCATTAGAAATAAAAACCCAAAAGATTAGATAGACAAACAAACAAACACATAAATGTGGAGAGAAGGGCAGTGCGCGCAGGAGCAAAGGTAAACAGCAGACAGACCTGAATCCTTATCTTTACAAGGTCGACCTCAGAACTTTGTTCAGTTTGTCTCGGTGACGGATAATGGAAGGAAGGGCAGGCAACTGGTCGACTTCATTTAAATAAACAAATAAAAAATAAGATAAACTCTCAGGAATAGATAAATAATAACAAAAAATTGTAAAGTGGAGAAAGCGAGAGCGCGCGAATGCACTCAAGCAAACACAAACAGCACAGCACGATGCGTATTTTTTTTAAAATTGACAAAATAAATCAAAAATAAATCAAAAATAAAAATAAGTGGAAAAGGCGAGAGTGCGCGAGCACACAGGAGCAAAGACAAGCAGCGCAGCTTGATGCGTAGTAAAAAAAATAATAAATAGACAACTGGTCGACCTCATTAGAAATAAAAACCCAAAAGATTAGATAGACAAACAAACAAACACATAAATGTGGAGAGAAGGGCAGTGCGCGCAGGAGCAAAGGTAAACAGCAGACAGACCTGAATCCTTATCTTTACAAGGTCGACCTCAGAACTTTGTTCAGTTTGTCTCGGTGACGGATAATGGAAGGAAGGGCAGGCAACTGGTCGACTTCATTTAAATAAACAAATAAAAAATAAGATAAACTCTCAGGAATAGATAAATAATAACAAAAATTGTAAAGTGGAGAAAGCGAGAGCGCGCGAATGCACTCAAGCAAACACAAACAGCACAGCACGATGCGTATTTTTTTTAAATTGACAAAATAAATCAATCAAAAATAAAAATAAGTGGAAAAGGCGAGAGTGCGCGAGCACACAGGAGCAAAGACAAGCAGCGCAGCTTGATGCGTAGTAAAAAAAATAATAAATAGACAACTGGTCGACCTCATTAGAAATAAAAACCCAAAAGATTAGATAGACAAACAAACAAACACATAAATGTGGAGAGAAGGGCAGTGCGCGCAGGAGCAAAGGTAAACAGCAGACAGACCTGAACCCTTATCTTTACAAGTCGACCTCAGAACTTTGTTCAGTTTGTCTCGGTGACGGATAATGGAAGGAAGGGCAGGCAACTGGTCGACTTCATTTAAATAAACAAATAAAAAATAAGATAAACTCTCAGGAATAGATAAATAATAACAAAAAATTGTAAAGTGGAGAAAGCAAGAGCGCGCGAATGCACTCAAGCAAACACAAACAGCACAGCACGATGCGTATTTTTTTTTAAAATTGACAAAATAAATCAAAAATAAATCAAAAATAAAAATAACTCGGAAAGGCGAGAGTGCGCGAGCACACAGGAGCAAAGACAAGCAGCGCAGCTTGATGCGTAGTAAAAAAAATAATAAATGGACAACTGGTCGACCTCATTAGAAATAAAAACCCAAAAGATTAGATAGACAAACAAACAAACACATAAATGTGGAGAGAAGGGCAGTGCGCCCAGGAGCAAAGGTAAACAGCAGACAGACCTGAATCCTTATCTTTACAAGGTCGACCTCAGAACTTTGTTCAGTTTTTCTCGGTGACGGATAATGGAAGGAAGGGCAGGCAACTGGTCGACTTCATTTAAATAAACAAATAAAAAATAAGATAAACTCTCAGTAATAGACAAATAATAACAAAAAAATTGTAAAGAGGAGAAAGCGAGAGCGCGCGAATGCACTCAAGCAAACACAAACAGCGCAGCACGATGCGTATTTTTTTTTAAATTGACAAAATAAATCAAAAATAAAAATAAGTGGAAAAGACGAGAGTGCACGAGCACACAGGAGCAAAGACAAGCAGCGCAGCTTGATGCGTAGTAAAAAAAATAATAAATAGACAACTGGTCGACCTCAGTAGAAATAAAAACCCAAAAGATTAGATAGACAAACAAACAAACACATGAATGTGGAGAGAAGGGCAGTGCGCGCAGGAGCAAAGGTAAACAGCAGACAGACCTAATCCTTATCTTTACAAGGTCGACCTCAGAACTTTGTTCAGTTTGTCTCGGTGACGGATAATGGAAGGAAGGGCAGGCAACTGGTCGACTTCATTTAAATAAACAAATAAAAAATAAGATAAACTCTCAGGAATAGATAAATAATAACAAAAAAATTGTAAAGTGGAGAAAGCGAGAGCGCGCGAATGCACTCAAGCAAACACAAACAGCACAGCACGATGCGTATTTTTTTTTAAATTGACAAAATAAATCAAAAATAAATCAAAAATAAAAATAAGTGGAAAAGGCAAGAGTGCCCGAGCACACAGGAGCAAAGACAAGCAGCGCAGCTTGATGCGTAGTAAAAAAAATAAAAATAATAAATAGACAACTGGTCGACCTCATTAGAAATATAAACCCAAAAGATTAGATAGACAAACAAACAAACACATGAATGTGGAGAGAAGGGCAGTGCGCGCAGGAGCAAAGGTAAACAGCACACAGACCTGAATCCTTATCTTTACAAGGTCGACCTCAGAACTTTGTTCATCTTGTCTCGGTGACGGATAATGGAAGGAAGGGCAGGCAACTGGTCGACTTCATTTAAATAAACAAATAAAAAATAAGATAAACTCTCGGGGATAGATAAATAATAACAAAAAAATTGTAAAGTGGAGAAAGCGAGAGCGCGCGAATGCACTCAAGCAAACACAAACAGCACAACACGATGCGTATTTTTTTTTAAAATTGACAAAATAAATCAAAAATAAATCAAAAATAAAAATAAGTGGAAAAGGCGAGAGTGCGCGAGCACACAGGAGCAAAGACAAGCAGCGCAGCTTGATGCGTAGTAAAAAAAATAATAAATAGACAACTGGTCGACCTCATTAGAAATAAAAACCCAAAAGATTAGATAGACAAACAAACAAACACATAAATGTGGAGAGAAGGGCAGTGCACGCAGGAGCAAAGGTAAACAGCAGACAGACCTGAATCCTTATCTTTACAAGGTCGACCTCAGAACTTTGTTCAGTTTGTCTCGGTGACGGATAATGGAAGGAAGGGCAGGAAACTGGTCGACTTCATTTAAATAAACAAATAAAAAATAAGATAAACTCTCAGGAATAGATAAATAATAACAAAAAAATTGTAAAGTGGAGAAAGCGAGAGCGCGAGAATGCACTCAAGCAAACACAAACAGCACAGCACGATGCGTATTTTTTTTTAAATTGACAAAATAAATCAAAAATAAATCAAAAATAAAATAAGTGGAAAAGGCGAGAGTGCGCGAGCACACAGGAGCAAAGACAAGCAGCGCAGCTTGATGCGTAGTAAAAAAAATAATAAATAGACAACTGGTCGACCTCATTAGAAATAAAAACCCAAAAGATTAGATAGACAAACAAACAAACACATAAATGTGGAGAGAAGGGCAGTGCGCACAGGAGCAAAGGTAAACAGCACACAGACCTGAACCCTTATCTTTACAAGGTCGACCTCAGAACTTTGTTCAGTTTGTCTCGGTGACGGATAATGGAAGGAAGGGCAGGCAACTGGTAGACTTCATTTAAATAAACAAATAAAAAATAAGATAAACTCTCAGGAATAGATAAATAATAACAAAAAAATTGTAAAGTGGAGAAAGCGAGAGCGCGCGAATGCACTCAAGCAAACACAAACAGCACAGCACGATGCGTATTTTTTTTTAAAATTGACAAAATAAATCAAAAATAAATCAAAAATAAAAATAAGTGGAAAAGGCGAGAGTGCGCGAGCACACAGGAGCAAAGACAAGCAGCGCAGCTTGATGCGTAGTAAAAATAATAATAAATAGACAACTGGTCGACCTCATTAGAAATAAAAACCCAAAAGATTAGATAGACAAACAAACAAACACATAAATGTGGAGAGAAGGGCAGTGCGCGCAGGAGCAAAGGTAAACTGCAGACAGACCTGAATCCTTATCTTTACAAGGTCGACCTCAGAACTTTATTCAGTTTGTCTCGGTGACGGATAATGGAAGGAAGGGCAGGCAACTGGTCGACTTCATTTAAATAAACAAATAAAAAATAAGATAAACTCTCAGGAATAGATAAATAATAACAAAAAAATTGTAAAGTGGAGAAAGCAAGAGCGCGCGAATGCACTCAAGCA
Source organism: Perognathus longimembris pacificus (assembly GCF_023159225.1). Taxonomy (NCBI): domain Eukaryota; kingdom Metazoa; phylum Chordata; class Mammalia; order Rodentia; family Heteromyidae; genus Perognathus; species Perognathus longimembris. The sequence goes on along the minus strand of NW_025960113.1, from coordinate 10,106 downwards.
AACACAAACAGCACAGCACGATGCGTATTTTTTGTTAAAATTGACAAAATAAATCAAAAATAAATCAAAAATAAAAATAAGTGGAAAAGGCGAGAGTGCGCGAGCACACAGGAGCAAAGACAAGCAGCGCAGCATGATGCGTAGTAAAAAAAATAATAAATAGACAACTGGTCGACCTCATTAGAAATAAAAACCCAAAAGATTAGATAGACAAACAAACAAACACATAAATGTGGAGAGAAGGGCAGTGCGGGCAGGAGCAAAGGTAAACAACAGACAGACCTGAATCCTTATCTTTACAAGGTCGACCTCAGAACTTTGTTGAGTTTGTCTCGGTGACGGATAATGGAAGGAAGGGCAGGCAACTGGTCGACTTCATTTAAATAAACAAATAAAAAATAAGATAAACTCTCAGGAATAGATAAATAATAACAAAAAAATTGTAAAGTGGAGAAAGCGAGAGCGCGCGAATGCACTCAAGCAAACACAAACAGCACAGCACGATGCGTATTTTTTTTAAAATTGACAAAATAAATCAAAAATAAATCAAAAATAAAAATAAGTGGAAAAGGCAAGAGTGCGCGAGCACACAGGAGCAAAGACAAGCAGCGCAGCTTGATGCGTAGTAAAAAAATAATAAATAGACAACTGGTCGACCTCATTAGAAATAAAAACCCAAAAGATTAGATAGACAAACAAACAAACACATGAATGTGGAGAGAAGGGCAGTGCGCGCAGGAGCAAAGGTAAACAGCACACAGACCTGAATCCTTATCTTTACAAGGTCGACCTCAGAACTTTGTTCAGTTTGTCTCGGTGACGGATAATGGAAGGAAGGGCAGGCAACTGGTCGACTTCATTTAAATAAACAAATAAAAAATAAGAAAAACTCTCAGGAATAGATAAATAATAACAAAAAAATTGTAAAGTGGAGAAAGCGAGAGCGCGCGAATGCACTCAAGCAAACACAAACAGCACAACACGATGCGTATTTTTTGTTAAAATTGACAAAATAAATCAAAAATAAATCAAAAATAAAAATAAGTGGAAAAGGCGAGAGTGCGCGAGCACACAGGAGCAAAGACAAGCAGCGCAGCTTGATGCGTAGTAAAAAAAATAATAAATAGACAACTGGTCGACCTCATTAGAAATAAAAACCCAAAAGATTAGATAGACAAACAAACAAACACATAAATGTGGAGAGAAGGGCAGTGCGGGCAGGAGCAAAGGTAAACAGCAGACAGACCTGAATCCTTATCTTTACAAGGTCGACCTCAGAACTTTGTTCAGTTTGTCTCGGTGACGGATAATGGAAGGAAGGGCAGGCAACTGGTCGACTTCGTTTAAATAAACAAATAAAAAATAAGATAAACTCTCAGGAATAGATAAATAATAACAAAAAAATTGTAAAGTGGAGAAAGCGAGAGCGCGCGAATGCACTCAAGCAAACACAAACAGCACAGCACGATGCGTATTTTTTTTTAAATTGACTAAATAAATCAAAAATAAATCAAAAATAAAAATAAGTGGAAAAGGCGAGAGTGCGCGAGCACACAGGAGCAAAGACAAGCAGCGCAGCTTGATGCGTAGTAAAAAAAATAAAAATAATAAATAGACAACTGGTCGACCTCATTAGAAATAAAAACCCAAAAGAATAGATAGACAAACAAACAAACATAAATGTGGGGAGAAGGGCAGTGCGCGCAGGAGCAAAGGTAAACTGCAGACAGACCTGAATCCTTATCTTTACAAGGTCGACCTCAGAACTTTGTTCAGTTTGTCTCGGTGACGGATAATGGAAGGAAGGGCAGGCAACTGGTCGACTTCATTTAAATAAACAAATAAAAAATAAGATAAACTCTCAGGAATAGATAAATAATAACAAAAAATTGTAAAGTGGAGAAAGCGAGAGCGCGCGAATGCACTCAAGCAAACACAAACAGCACAGCACGATGCGTATTTTTTGTTAAAATTGACAAAATAAATCAAAAATAAATCAAAAATAAAAATAAGTGGAAAAGGCGAGAGTGCGCGAGCACACAGGAGCAAAGACATGCAGCGCAGCATGATGCGTAGTAAAAAAAATAATAAATAGACAACTGGTCGACCTCATTAGAAATAAAAACCCAAAAGATTAGATAGACAAACAAACAAACACATAAATGTGGAGAGAGGGGCAGTGCGGGCAGGAGCAAAGGTAAACAACAGACAGACCTGAATCCTTATCTTTACAAGGTCGACCTCAGAACTTTGTTCAGTTTGTCTCGGTGACGGATAATGGAAGGAAGGGCAGGCAACTGGTCGACTTCATTTAAATAAACAAATAAAAAATAAGATAAACTCTCAGGAATAGATAAATAATAACAAAAAATTGTAAAGTGGAGAAAGCGAGAGCGCGCGAATGCACTCAAGCAAACACAAACAGCACAGCACGATGCGTATTTTTTTTGAAAAATTGACAAAATAAATCAAAAAAAAATCAAAAATAAAAATAAGTGGAAAAGGCGAGAGTGCGCGAGCACACAGGAGCAAAGACAAGCAGCGCAGCTTGATGCGTAGTAAAAAAAATAAAAATAATAAATAGACAACTGGTCGACCTCATTAGAAATAAAAACCCAAAAGAATAGATAGACAAACAAACAAACACATAAATGTGGGGAGAAGGGCAGTGCGCGCAGGAGCAAAGGTAAACAGCAGACAGACCTGAACCCTTATCTTTACAAGTCGACCTCAGAACTTTGTTCAGTTTGTCTCGGTGACGGATAATGGAAGGAAGGGCAGGCAACTGGTCGACTTCATTTAAATAAACAAATAAAAAATAAGATAAACTCTCAGGAATAGATAAATAATAACAAAAAATTGTAAAGTGGAGAAAGCAAGAGCGCGCGAATGCACTCAAGCAAACACAAACAGCACAGCACGATGCGTATTTTTTTTTAAAATTGACAAAATAAATCAAAAATAAAACAAAAATAAAAATAACTCGGAAAGGCGAGAGTGCGCGAGCACACAGGAGCAAAGACAAGCAGCGCAGCTTGATGCGTAGTAAAAAAAATAATAAATGGACAACTGGTCGACCTCATTAGAAATAAAAACCCAAAAGATTAGATAGACAAACAAACAAACACATAAATGTGGAGAGAAGGGCAGTGCGCGCAGGAGCAAAGGTAAAGAGCAGACAGACCTGAATCCTTATCTTTACAATGTCGACCTCAGAACTTTGTTCAGTTTGTCTCGGTGACGGATAATGGAAGGAAGGGCAGGCAACTGGTCGACTTCATTTAAATAAACAAATAAAAAATAAGATAAACTCTCAGGAATAGATAAATAATAACAAAAAAATTGTAAAGTGGAGAAAGCGAGAGCGCGCGAATGCACTCAAGCAAACACAAACAGCACAGCACGATGCGTATTTTTTTTTAAATTGACAAAATAAATCAAAAATAATTCAAAAATAAAAATAAGTGGAAAAGGCAAGAGTGCGCGAGCACACAGGAGCAAAGACAAGCAGCGCAGCTTGATGCGTAGTAAAAAAAATAATAAATAGACAACTGGTCGACCTCATTAGAAATAAAAACCCAAAAGATTAGATAGACAAACAAACACATAAATGTGGAGAGAAGGGCAATGCGCGCAGGAGCAAAGGTAAACAGCAGACAGACCTGAATCCTTATCTTTACAAGGTCCACCTCAGAACTTTGTTCAGTTTGTCTCGGTGACGGATAATGGAAGGAAGGGCAGGCAACTGGTCGACTTCATTTAAATAAACAAATAAAAAATAAGATAAACTCTCAGGAATAGATAAATAATAACAAAAAAATTGTAAAGTGGAGAAAGCGAGAGCGCACGAATGCACTCAAGCAAACACAAACAGCACAGCACGATGCGTATTTTTTTTGAAAAATTGACAAAATAAATCAAAAATAAATCAAAAATAAAAATAAGTGGAAAAGGCGAGAGTGCGCGAGCACACAGGAGCAAAGACAAGCAGCGCAGCTTGATGCGTAGTAAAAAAAATAAAAATAATAAATAGACAACTGGTCGACCTCATTAGAAATAAAAACCCAAAAGATTACATAGACAAACAAACAAACACATAAATGTGGAGAGAAGGGCAGTGCAGGCAGGAGCAAAGGTAAAGAGCAGACAGACCTGAATCCTTATCTTTACAAGGTCGACCTCAGAACTTTGTTCAGTTTGTCTCGGTGACGGATAATGGAAGGAAGGGCAGGCAACTGGTCGACTTCATTTAAATAAACAAATAGAAAATATGATAAACTCTCAGGAATAGATAAATAATAACAAAAAAATTGTAAAGAGGAGAAAGCGAGAGCGCGCGAATGCACTCAAGCAAACACAAACTGCGCAGCACGATGCGTATTTTTTTTTTAAATTGACAAAATAAATCAAAAATATATCAAAAATAAAAATAAGTGGAAAAGACGAGAGTGCGCGAGCACACAGGAGCAAAGACAAGCAGCGCAGCTTGATGCGTAGTAAAAAAAAATAATAAATAGACAACTGGTCGACCTCATTAGAAATAAATACAAAAAGATTAGATAGACAAACAAACAAACACATAAATGTGGAGAGAAGGGCAGTGCGCGCAGGAGCAAAGGTAAACAGCAGACAGACCTGAATCCTTATCTTTACAAGGTCGACCTCAGAACTTTGTTCAGTTTGTCTCGGTGACGGATAATGGAAGGAAGGGCAGGCAACTGGTCGACTTCATTTAAATAAACAAATAAAAAATAAGATAAACTCTCAGGAAGAGATAAATAATAACAAAAAAATTGTACAGTGGAGAAAGCGAGAGCGCGCGAATGCAAGCAAGCAAACACAAACAGCACAGCACGATGTGTATTTTTTTTTAAATTGACAAAATAAATCAAAAATAATTCAAAAATTAATATAAGTGGAAAAGGCGAGAGTGCGCGATCACACAGGAGCAAAGACAAGCAGCGCAGCTTGATGCGTAGTAAAGAAAATAATAAATAGACAACTGGTCGGCCTCATTAGAAATAAAAACCCAAAAGATTAGATAGACAAACAAACAAACACATAATGTGGAGAGAAGGGCAGTGCGCGCAGGACCAAAGGTAAACAGCAGACAGACCTGAATCCTTATCTTTACAAGGTCGACCACAGAACTTTGTTCAGTTTGTCTCGGTGACGGATAATGGAAGGAAGGGCAGGCAACTGGTCGGCTTCATTTAAATAAACAAATAAAAAATAAGAGAAACTCTCAGGAATAGATAAATAATAACAAAAAAATTGTAAAGTGGAGAAAGCGAGAGCACGCGAATGCACTCAAGCAAACACAAGCAGCACAGCACGATGCCCATATTTTTTAAATTGACAAAACAAATCAAAAATAAATCAAAAATAAAAATAAGTGGAAAAGGCGAGAATGCGCGAGCACACAGGAGCAAAGACAAGCAGCGCAGCTTGATGCGTAGTTAAAAAAATAATAAATAGACAACTGGTCGACCTCATTAGAAAGAAAAACCCAAAAGATTAGATAGACAAACAAACAAACACATAAATGTGGAGAGAAGGGCAGTGCGCGCAGGAGCAAAGGTAAACAGCAGACAGACCTGAATCCTTATCTTTACAAGGTCGACCTCAGAGCTTTGTTTAGTTTGTCTCGGTGACGGATAATGGAAGGAAGGGCAGGCAACTGGTCGACTTCATTTAAATAAACAAATAAAAAATAAGATAAACTCTCAGGAATAGATAAATAATAATAAAAATTGTAAAGTGGAGAAAGCAAGAGCGCGCGAATGCACTCAAGCAAACACAAACAGCACAGCACGATGAGTATTTTTTTTAAATTGACAAAATAAATCAAAAATAAATCAAAAATAAAAATAAGTGGCAAAGGAGAGAGTGCGCGAGCACACAGGAGCAAAGACAAGCAGCGCAGCTTGATGCGTAGTAAAAAAAATAATAAATAGACAACTGGTCGACCTCATTAGAAATAAAAAACCCAAAAGATTAGATAGACAAACAAACAAACACATAAATGTGGAGAGAAGGGCAGTGCGCGCAGGAGCAAAGGTAAACAGCAGACAGACCTGAATCCTTGTCTTTACAAGGTCGACCTCAGAACTTTGTTCAGTTTGTCTCGGTGACGGATAATGGAAGGAAGGGCAGGCAACTGGTCGACTTCATTTAAATAAACAAATAAAAAATAAGATAAACTCTCAGGAATAGATAAATAATAACAAAAAATTGTACAGTGGAGAAAGCGAGAGCGCGCGAATGCACTCAAGCAAACACAAACAGCACAGCACGATGCGTATTTTTTTTTAAAATTGACAAAGTAAATCAAAAATGAATCAAAAACAAAAATAAGTGGAAAAGGCGAGAGTGCGCGAGCACACAGGAGCAAAGACAAGCAGCGCAGCTTGATGCGTAGTAAAAAAAATAATAAATAGACAACTGGTCGACCTCATTAGAAATAAAAACCCAAAAGATTAGATAGACAAACAAACAAACAAATAAATGTGGAGAGAAGGGCAGTGCGCGCAGGAGCAAAGGTAAACAGCAGACAGACCTGAATCCTTATCTTTACAAGGTCGACCTCAGAACTTTGTTCAGTTTGTCTCGGTGACGGATAATGGAAGGAAGGGCAGGCAACTGGTCGACTTCATTTAAATAAACAAATAAAAAATAAGATAAACTCTCAGGAATAGATAAATAATAACAAAAATTGTAAAGAGGAGAAAGCGAGAGCGCGCGAATGCACTCAAGCAAACACAAACAGCGCAGCACGATGCGTATTTTTTTTAAATTGACAAAATTAATCAAAATAAAAATAAGTGGAAAAGACGAGAGTGCGCGAGCACACAGGAGCAAAGACAAGCAGCGCAGCTTGATGCGTAGTAAAAAAAATAATAAATAGACAACTGGTCGACCTCATTAGAAATAAAAACCCAAAAGATTAGATAGACAAACAAACAAACACATAAATGTGGAGAGAAGGGCAGTGCGCGCAGGAGCAAAGGTAAACAGCAGACAGACCTGAACCCTTAGCTTTACAAGTCGACCTCAGAACTTTGTTCAGTTTGTCTCGGTGACGGATAATGGAAGGAAGGGCAGGCAACTGGTCGACTTCATTTAAATAAACAAATAAAAAATAAGATAAACTCTCAGGAATAGATAAATAATAACAAAAAATTGTAAAGTGGAGAAAGCAAGAGCGCGCGAATGCACTCAAGCAAACACAAACAGCACAGCACGATGCGTATTTTTTTTAAAATTGACAAAATAAATCAAAAATAAATCAAAAATAAAAATAACTCGGAAAGGCGAGAGTGCGCGAGCACACAGGAGCAAAGACAAGCAGCGCAGCTTGATGCGTAGTAAAAAAAATAATAAATGGACAACTGGTCGACCTCATTAGAAATAAAAACCCAAAAGATTAGATAGACAAACAAACAAACACATAAATGTGGAGAGAAGGGCAGTGCGCCCAGGAGCAAAGGTAAACAGCAGACAGACCTGAATCCTTATCTTTACAAGGTCGACCTCAGAACTTTGTTCAGTTTTTCTCGGTGACGGATAATGGAAGGAAGGGCAGGCAACTGGTCGACTTCATTTAAATAAACAAATAAAAAATAAGATAAACTCTCAGTAATAGACAAATAATAACAAAAAAATTGTAAAGAGGAGAAAGCGAGAGCGCGCGAATGCACTCAAGCAAACACAAACAGCGCAGCACGATGCGTATTTTTTTTTAAATTGACAAAATAAATCAAAAATAAAAATAAGTGGAAAAGACGAGAGTGCACGAGCACACAGGAGCAAAGACAAGCAGCGCACCTTGATGCGTAGTAAAAAAAATAATAAACAGACAACTGGTCGACCTCATTAGAAATAAAAACCCAAAAGATTAGATAGAAAAACAAACAAACACATAAATGTGGAGAGAAGGGCAGTGCGCGCAGGAGCAAAGGTAAACAGCAGACAGACCTGAATCCTTATCTTTACAAGGTCGACCTCAGAACTTTGTTCAGTTTGTCTCGGTGACGGATAATGGAAGGAAGGGCAGGCAACTGGTCGACTTCATTTAAATAAACAAATAAAAAATAAGATAAACTCTCAGGAATAGATAAATAATAACAAAAAAATTGTAAAGTGGAGAAAGCGAGAGCGCGCGAATGCACTCAAGCAAACACAAACAGCACAGCACGATGTGTATTTTTTTTTTAAATTGACAAAATAAATCAAAAATAAATCAAAAATAAAAATAAGTGGAAAAGGCGAGAGTGCGCGAGCACACAGGAGCAAAGACAAGCAGCGCAGCTTGATGCGTAGTAAAACAAATAATAAATAGACAACTGGTCGACCTCATTAGAAATAAAAACCCAAAAGATTAGATAGACAAACAAACAAACACATAAATGTGGAGAGAAGGGCAGTGCGCGCAGGAGCAAAGGTAAACAGCAGACAGACCTGAATCCTTATCTTTACAAGGTCGACCTCAGAACTTTGTTCAGTTTGTCTCGGTGACGGATAATGGAAGGAAGGGCAGGCAACTGGTCGACTTCATTTAAATAAACAAATAAAAAATAAGATAAACTCTCAGGAATAGATAAATAATAACAAAAAAATTGTAAAGAGGAGAAAGCGAGAGCACGCGAATGCACTCAAGCAAACACAAACAGCGCAGCACGATGCGTATTTTTTTTTAAAATTGACAAAATAAATCAAAAATAAATCAAAAATAAAAATAAGTGGAAAAGGCGAGAGTGCGCGAGCACACAGGAGCAAAGACAAGCAGCGCAGCTTGATGCGTAGTAAAACAAATAATAAATAGACAACTGTCGACCTCATTAGAAATAAAAACCCAAAAGATTAGATAGACAAACAAACAAACACATAAATGTGGAGAGAAGGGCAGTGCGCGCAGGAGCAAAGGTAAACAGCAGACAGACCTGAATCCTTATCTTTACAAGGTCGACCTCAGAACTTTGTTCAGTTTGTCTCGGTGACGGATAATGGAAGGAAGGGCAGGCAACTGGTCGACTTCATTTAAATAAACAAATAAAAAATAAGATAAACTCTCAGGAATAGATAAATAATAACAAAAAAATTGTAAAGAGGAGAAAGCGAGAGCACGCGAATGCACTCAAGCAAACACAAACAGCGCAGCACGATGCGTATTTTTTTTTAAAATTGACAAAATAAATCAAAAATAAATCAAAAATAAAAATAAGTGGAAAAGGCGAGAGTGCGCGAGCACACAGGAGCAAAGACAAGCAGCGCAGCTTGATGCGTAGTAAAAAAAATAATAAATAGACAACTGGTCGACCTCATTAGAAATAAAAACCCAAAAGATTAGATAGACAAACAAACAAACACATAAATGTGGAGAGAAGGGCAGTGCGCGCAGGAGCAAAGGTAAACAGCAGACAGACCTGAATCCTTATCTTTACAAGGTCGACCTCAGAACTTTGTTCAGTTTGTCTCGGTGACGGATAATGGAAGGAAGGGCAGGCAACTGGTCGACTTCATTTAAATAAACAATAAAAAATAAGATAAACTCTCAGGAATAGATAAATAATAACAAAAAAATTGTACAGTGGAGAAAGCGAGAGCGCGCGAATGCACTCAAGCAAACACAAACAGCACAGCACGATGCGTATTTTTTTTTAAAATTGACAAAGTAAATCAAAAATAAATCAAAAATAAAAATAAGTGGAAAAGGCGAGAGTGCGCGAGCACACAGGAGCAAAGACAAGCAGCGCAGCTTGATGCATAGTAAAAAAAATAATAAATAGACAACTGGTCGACCTCATTAGAAATAAAAACCCAAAAGATTAGATAGACAAACAAACAAACACATAAATGTGGAGAGAAGGGCAGTGCGCGCAGGAGCAAAGGTAAACAGCAGACAGACCTGAATCCTTATCTTTACAAGGTCGACCTCAGAACTTTGTTCAGTTTTTCTCGGTGACGGATAATGGAAGGAAGGGCAGGCAACTGGTCGACTTCATTTAAATAAACAAATAAAAAATAAGATAAACTCTCAGTAATAGACAAATAATAACAAAAAAAATTGTAAAGAGGAGAAAGCGAGAGCGCGCGAATGCACTCAA